>NW_021703770.1:35661140-35841546 GCF_005190385.1 Monodon monoceros
TTCTGTTGGGGGCTGTGATGGTTAACTTGATGTGTCACCTTGTCTAGGCATCAAACACCAGTCTAGATGTTGCTGTGAAGGTATGTTTTTAGATGAGATTAACATTTAAATCAGGAGACTTTGAGTAAAGCAGATTATCCTCCATATTGTGGGTGGGCCTTATCTTGAAGACCTTTAGAGAAAAAAAGACTGAATTCCCCAAAAGGAAGAGGGAATTCTGCTGCCAGACTGCCTTTGGATTACAGCTGCAACATCGGTTCTTCCCTGGGTCTCCAGCCTGCCAGCCTGCCCTACAGATTCCCTGTCTACTTATCGATCTATATACACACACACACACACACATACACACACACACACACACACACACATTTTACTGGTTCTCTGGAGAACCCTGACCAATATACCTTCTAAGTAAACTCTCAGAATCTGTTTTGAGTGGCCTACAGAAGCAAATGATAGAATGGATAAACAAGACTCACAGAAAATCCTTTCGGCCCTTCTCTCACCTTCTGCCCTTACTTATAAGGTTTTCCAAGAAGAAATAGCACTATAACTGTTCTTTGATCCTTATAGAGATTGCTGGCAGAGATTCTAATCCCATCCAATGGCTAGCCAGGCACCGTGCTAGGCTCTGAGCACCCACACAACTCTTGTGGAAAGGGCCTATAGCTGGGAGAAAGTGCAAAGCAGCGAAAAGCCTGACAACTCAGGATCTTGACTGAGAAATTCTTGAAGAACTAAGGGTCTATTGTACTGATCACTAGCACAACAGTTTCAGAGCACCCAAGGCAGGAACTTACAATAGTGACACTGATTATAAAGGAAGACTTTCAATGCTTAATGAAGTTCTCCAACTGAACAAGACCCACAGATGGAAAAGTCCACCTCTACCTTGAAGCCACTTACTTCTGCAGTGTTTCCCATCCTCAGCGAGCCGGAATCCCTCCAAGCACTTGCAGATGTACGACTCATCACTGTTCACACAAATGTGTTCACAGCCGTGGTCTACTGCTTGGCAGATATCTTTCCCTGTGGATAGCAGAGCAAGTTAAATGTTACCAACATCAAGTTTCCCTGGGCTTCACCTGGGAATTTCCATCCATCTCAGCCACTGGACTCCAGGGCCACCTGAGCTCAGTGATCCGTGGGGAGGAAGGTAAAACTGAGGATGAACTTCAGCGGCTCCAATTCAGGCTCACTCTCCCAACTTCCTCACTGTCACCGCCACCGTCATTCACCAGCACCTACTTCAGTGTCTCATAAATACGCAATCCATCATCAGCTTTCTGCAGATGAGTTTGTGACATCAGAAAGGAAACACTGTTGGTATGATTACTCAGGAGATTAAACCTCCATTTAGATTAGTGGCACTGAAATCTAATTTTGGCTTTTTCCCTGACATATGACTTTGGAGAATGACTTAACCTTACCTTTCCTTTCTGAAAAATGAGAAAAATACTTTCAGTTACCCATCTTTTCTTCAAATGTGAAATATGAGTTGTTCTTTGTAAAGTACTTTTGAGAAGCTTAAGAAAAAGACGACTGATAGGGGTGGGAATCATTTGCTCAGGGTTACACACGCCCCTTTGACTATATAGAGACGTGTCTTGGCCCCATCTAAGAGGCCTTGCTTTCTGAGACGGAGAATGGCCTCACCATAAGGTGGTCTCTAAGAGGGATTTGTGCCACCAGAAACAACAACAACAGTACTATTAAAGATAAAGAAACAGAGGCTCAGAGAAGTTAAGCAACTTGCCCAGCTAATAAATGGCAGAGCTAGAAGCTGATAGCATACTGGATTTCAGACTGTACATCTTTGCAGTAGAGCACACTGCCAACCTGTCGTTTCTTTCCACAGGGCATAAATGAATATCTTCAGTTGTAGCTCTGGCACTGACTTTTTTCATTTGTCCATTTGTTTGTTTTCTTTTTAATAGACTTTATTATTTAGGACAGTTTTAGATCTATAAACCCCATACCCAGTTTCCACTATTATTAACATATTATACTAGTGTGACACGTTTGTTAACAATTCATGGACCATTACTGATACAGTAATATCAACTAAAGTCCATAGCTTATTTATATTTCCTTAGTTTTTAAGCCAAAGTCATGTTTTTCTGATCCAGGGGGATCATCCCACATTACATTTAGTGGTCTTGTGGCATTGGTTTTTGAGAGGAACTGATACACAGAGATCAGGACGGTGGATTTCATGCAGAGGTCAGATACAGTAATGTGAGCCCACTCCAATAAAAACTTACTTCTGCAGGTTTTCCTATCTTCACGGAGTATATACCCTTCAAAGCACTGGCACACAAAAGAGCCTCCACTGCTTACACACGAATGTTCACAACCATGGTTCCCCAAAGCACAAGAGTCCAATTCTGACAATCCAATTGGAATTAGAGAAAGAGAAAAAGGAAATGATTCACACATTAGCTACTTATTCAATCTTATAAGACATTTCAGACACCTTAAATGAAAGCAGTACTTTATCCCACAGGGCACATTTCAAAATAGAAAGCATGTCTATGAGCAAAAATTCTTAATATATAAAGAGCACATAAAATAAAACAATATGATCATCTCCATAGGAAAAATGAACAAAAGACATGGAAAGAAAAGTTACAAGAGAGATAAAAATGGCCTATAAATATTGGAAAATAAGTTCCACATCATTGATTATCATATAACTGTAATGTCAGCTTAGCTACATATCTGCTTATGTATGCATGTATGTGTCCTACTTTGGTCATCCATCCATCCAGTCATTCATTCATTTGTTCACCAAGTTGTGGAATATTTCATGAGTCCCTTCTCTCTGAGTCAGGTACTCTTCTAGGGTCTGGGGACGTAACAATGAATAAAACCAAGTTTCTGCTTTTGTGAAGTTTACATTTGGTGGCAAGGGTGGGAGGAAAGAGGGGGCAAGACAAACAACAGACAAACAAATATATATGTTAGATGGGGAAGGTGCTATGGAGAAAAGTAGGATAAGGGGGATGGAGAGTGCCCGCTGGTTTGGGGCATAGGGAGGGCTTGTTATTTTACATGCTGCAGTCAGAGAAGGTGACGCTGAGCAGAGCCCTGAAGAAAGAGATGAGTGAATACGTAGTGTTTGGAAAGAACAGCACCCAAGGAGAACAGCATCTGCAAATGGCAGTGGTAGGAGTGGGTGTGGCACGTTTCAGGAAAGGTAAGGAGACCAGGGGGCCAGGCAAGTGATAAGCCGGGATAGACCACGTGGGAGTCACAGGCAGTGGTTGCATCTAAGTAAGAAGGGGTCACTGGATGGTTCTGAGCAGTGGAGAGACATGAACTGACTTTATTTTTAAAGGACTACTGTGCACAGAATGGGGCACAGGTAAGGCTGGAGCACGGAGAGCTGGAAGAAACCCAGTGCACTGATCCTGGTGGCCCAGACAGGCTGGTGAGAGGGGTCAGACTGTGCCTGTACTTTGAAGGTAGAGCCTACAAGCTTTGCTGATGGGTTGATATAGAGTTTATCTTTATATGGATATGACAGAAGAGTCACAGGTGACTCTGAGGTTACAGGGCTGAGCAACTGCAGAATGGCACTGCCGTCCACATGGCTGGGGCAGCTTCTGCGGGAGCAGGTTTGTGATCCTGTGAAAACCAGGCTGATAGTTTAAAAACCCATTACTGAGGATAGGTGGGAAGTGATTTTTTATAAGAACCAGACATAATTCTGAGAGTCAACGCTATCATTTCAGATCGAGGAGAATTTCTACAATGGATATGACTTGAGGTTACTAAATAAATGCTCCAAAGTGCATAATCACTTTTACAGTCAGGCACAGACCATACGCTTTTTTCTGAGACATTTCTGCAGTATTTTTTTTGGAAGGGAGTCCTGAGAACCACCCTATGCGTTAATTAAAGCAGCTGTTGTTGTTCTCCTTTACCAGCTAGGGAAACTACAGTTTGGGAAGATTAGTGGCTTGCCAACATCAAATGCTAATAAGTGATAGCACCAGATTAAACATGTAATCTTCTGATAATAAATCCCTAGCTAAATAAATGTTTTCCCTAGCTACACTGCGTTGCTATATTCTAAAGTAAGCTTCCAAACATTAAGGGAATTGTGATTGTCTTCGTTTGGGCAGAAGTGCTGCCAAAATCGTTGTACAATGGGAAGGCATTACATCAACTAACATAACTGCAGAGGAGAGTCAAAGCAGAGCTGTCCCTTCCTCTTTGCTCTGAACATGACTTACTTCTCTGGGCACAATCTAGACTCATTATTAATGCAGAACATCACCCGATGGCTTGGGGTAATCCCTCACACAGTGTTGAGTGGAAATGCAGTTGAGTGATCCATAATACAGACAGCTGGCTGGCTGTGGAGGCGAGCACTTTTTTCCTCACCATGAATTTATATTAAGAAGACTCCATTTTCCAATGCAATAAAATAGCTATACATAACTCTTTCAGTCCAGTCTTGCCAAGCCATAATCCAGACAGACCCCCATGAGCACACCCCTTCTTTTTTTTTTTTAATAAAATTATTTATTTATTTATATTTTTGGCTGCGTTGGGTCTTCGTTGCTGCACGCGGGCTTCTCTTGCTGTGGAGCACAGGCTCTAGGTGCACGGCTTCAGCAGTTGTGGCTCGTGGGCTCTAGAGTGCAGGCTCAGTAGTTGTGGCGCACGGGCTTAGCTGCTCTGTGGGATCTTCCCGGACCAGGGCTCGAACCCGTGTCCCCTGCACTGGCAGGCGGATTCTTAACCGCTGCGCCACCACGGAAACCCACACCCCTTGTTTCTGGAGCTTCCCCCATGCCCTGTCCTGTCCCCATAGCTCCATCTCAGGCTGCAATTTTGAAGAGTAATTGTCTCGGTGCAGGGACCCTGAAAGGTCATCGTCCCCCAGCTTCTCCCACGCCGAGCCACGGTGGTCTGAGCCTGTACGAGGCAGAGTGGCACTGCTATCCTTTATCAGGAGCCTGCTGAGCCTGAAGCCCCTGTTCTCAGGGGGCATATTCACTCTTGCTGCAGACTATCCCAGGAGCTCCCAGTCCAGCTTCTGAGCTCTCCTGGGCTTTTGTACTAATAGCTGTTTGGAAATTCTGTTGTGTGCATGCTTTAAAAGCATGTAGAGAGTTTGGGTTTTTAACCTTTCCCCTCCTCACCCGCTTAGAGCATGTGATCAAGAGAGAGGAGAGCTGCGGTTCTCAACCTCTGGTGAGCATCAGTCACTTGCAGAGATTATTTTAAAGGCAAAACAGGCCCATCGTTCAAAATTCAAACATATTAAGGGCGGACTTCCCCTATGGAGGGATAGCTGGCAATATCTACCAAAAGTACAAAATGTACCTTTGACCTGGCAACTTCAGTTCTGGAATTCTCTCCTGCAGATACCCTGGCACATATGAAGTGTATCAATAATTTGATATACTTTATTTAAAAAATTATTTATTTTATTTATTTATTTTTGGCTGCATTGGTTCTTCGTTGCTGCATGCGGGCTAGTTGCAGGCTCGAACCTGTGTCCCCTGCATTGGCAGGCAGATTCCTAACCACTGCACCACCAGGGAAGCCCCTGGTATACTTTCAAGTTATTCACGGCAGCATTGTTTGTAATAACGAAAAGTGGGAAACAACCCAAGTGTCCATGACTACTCAGGAGACAAGCTGAATAAATATTCTGTACAATGAGACACTTGCTCCCGACATGGCTTCCCCAAGAGTGAGTGATTCAAGAAGTGAGAGAGAGCTCCCAAGAGAGCAGCCACAGTGTCTCTGATAACGTAACTGGAGAAGTGACCTCCTTGTTATTTCCATATGCTATTGGTCACACAGAGCAACAATGAAGGAGGGACTACACGTGTGTGAATTCAGGAGATGGGGATTGCTGGGGGCCGCCCTGGAGGCTGCCCACCACCGTTCCTGATGGGAAGTGGAGGTAGGGGATGGGTGGAAGGGTAAGAGTAGGAGCCAAACTTCTTAATGTACGTCTTTTCGTATTGTTCTGATTTTTAAACCATGTGAAAACCTTTTACCTATTCTAAAAATAGAATAAACTTTAAACAAAAAAACTTACAAAAGTATTCCTCTTGCTCACCTTTGACACACTACAGCATTATTTTTAAAGGCTGCACCATGATTCATTTAACCAGTTTCTTTTTTTTTTTTTATAAATTTATTTATTTGGCTGTGTTGGGTCTTCGTTGGTGCACGCGGGCTTTCTCTCGTTGCGGCGAGCGGGGGCTACTCTTCGTTGCGGTGCGCGGGCTTCTCATTGCGGTGGCTTCTCTTGTTGCGAAGCACAGACTCTAGGTGCACGGGCTCAGTAGTTGTGCGCACAGGCTTAGCTGCTCCGCGGCATGTGGGATCTTCCTGGACCAGGCATCAAACCTGTGTCCCCTGCATTGGCAGGGGGATTCTTAACCCCTGCGCCACCAGGAAGTCCCCTAACCAGTTTCTTATTGGAAGGGCGTTTAGGTGGTTCCTAGGCTTTGCTATTACAAACATTATTGCAATGGACATTCGTGTGCCTGTAGTTTTGCAGACAACGTGCGAGCATGTCTGAAAGATAAACATCTAGAAGTGGAACTGCCTGCTTAAAGAGAATGAACATTTACAACTGGATACGTATTTTTCAAATTGTCCTCCAAGGAGGTTGCATCAATCACCGTAAGATAATCTCTATTTCTGGGGGTCCAGGGTGCCGCCTGGGCTTCTGGATGTTTTAAAAGCCCCACAGATGATTCCAGTAAACCACCAGGGGTGAGATGCTGGCACTGGACCCAGAACTTATGTTCAGAGACCTTCCCAAGTGTCCAGACGATTCTGCACCTCCACCATCATGAACCACACGCTATCGTCTTTCTCTTGGGCTATTATTACATCGTCTACTAAAGGGGTCTCCACAAACCTACTTCCGGCCCCTCCAGCCCATCCTCCCCGACTCAGCCCAAGTCCTCTTTCCAAAATGTGAATCTGCTCACATCACTCCTTCCCTCTGCCTGAGATCCTTTAATGCGTCTAAGAGTCTGGATAAGACACAGAATCGTCGGTGAGGTTCGCGGGACCTGCCCTGCTGCGTCATCTCATCCACACTCCCCCAACTCTGAGTACTTCTTTCAGAACCTCAGTACCAAGCCAGAAGCTCTCCCCGCACAGGGTTCTGCACAGCCGTTCCTCTGCCCCTCCTTCCTCCGCCACCTCCTCCAGATGTCTTCCCAGACCCCCCCGCATAGGGCCCAAAGCACCAGGCATCTGCCCCCTCTGGTAACATCACAGCTGTCACTGAACAGTTAGTTATGTGGTTGCTCTGGATCTGTGCCCACCTCCTCACTGAACTACGCTCCCATGGGCTCTGACCTCCAGGGGACCACGGGCTGCATCTGCCCTCCTCTCTGTGGACCTAACTTAATGCTTGGCCCACAACAGGTCCTCAGCAAACGCCTGCTGAGTACAAGGAAACATTTCCTCAGTTTTCTACTCTGAAAACCGAGGGTAACTAGATCCACCGCCCAGGGGTTTTGTGCAGGTGTTTTAAATCAGAACCCATGCGGTGGGGATGCTGGCGGTCAGCTGGGCTCCCCTTTCTCTCCCACGTACCAGCCTTGCAGAACTCAATTCATATTTGTTCAGCAAAATGTCCAGTTTCTGCACATCAGGGACATTCCGGTCACTCATAATTAGAGAACTACACGTGGTAACTCCCCGACCACAGGCTCTAGCTGCCCTCCAGTCACCAAGTCTGGAAACCAGCTTGGAGTCAGCTTCTCCCCAGAGCCAAAGGTACTCCCACTACGAAAGCACTTCAGTGGTTCCCTAACAGGCAAAGAGAGCCACCATCCCTGACTCACGATCATGGGGTGCCTTCAGCCTGGGGAGAATGGTGGGCACCCCGACAAGAATTCATTCATTCAGCAAGTGTTAGCAGAGCACTTACTCTGCCAGGCTCTACCCTCATTCTCAGGCTGGAAGGGACCTTGGGGATGAACTGGTCCAACTCCTTCCTTTAGAGTCCAGGAAACTGATGGCCACAGAGAGGAAGTGACTTTCACAAGGCCCCTTACCCTGCAGAGATGATTAGTGTCAGCTGTGCTGGGGGCAGAGGCGTGATTAGATCACAAGTCTATCACCTCCATGTCCCCTGGTCCAGCTGCACATCCAGTGGTCATCCTAGCCCAGCAGGGTCAGCAGAGTCTGCTCAGATAGGCTGGTAGATTCTCAGAAGACAAACTAAAATGGTTTTCTCAAGGGAGGCTGGGTCTCTAAATAGTTTAATGTAACTCTAAATGTTGCAGGTGATTTGTCCCAGCCGCTTCTCCAGGCTCCAGTCTCCCTCTCACACTCAGTACTTAGTACTCAGTACTCAATGTTTAGTACTCAGTACTAAGTACACTCAGCTTCCTTCAGTTCACTCTCTGGACCCTGGGCTTGCATGTGCTATTTCCTATGCCTGGGAAGACTGCTCACCTCCGTTTTAGTCCTTTCAGGCTGCTATGACAAAATACCACAGACCGAGTGGCTTATAAACAATAGAAATGTATTGCTCACAGTTCTGGAAGCTGGAAGTCTGAGATCAGGGTACCTGCATGGTTGGGTGAGAGCCCTCCTCCGGGTCACAGACTTCCTGTATTCTCACATGGTGGAAGGGGCTGGAGAGCTCTGTGGGCATGAATCCCATTCATAAGGGCTCCACCCTCATGACCTAATCACATCCCAAAGGCCCCACCTCCTAACACCATCACCTTGGGGGTTAGACTCTCAACATATGAATTTGGGGAGGACACAAACATTCAGTCCATAACACCCTCCATCTCTGGCTAGCTCCCTCCATCAATCTCTAGGTGTTGGATCAAACATCTCTTTCTCAGGAGACTTTCTCTAGACTAGGTGAGGGTCCCCCTGCCACACGCCCCTGTGACACCTCTTCTTCCCATATCATGACTCTCATCACACAGAATGGATGATCCATCTTTAATATCCTTCCTCCCTGAGAAACTTTAAACACTGTCAGGGCAGAAACTGAACCTGCATCAACGCCAGGGATGCCCAGTGCCCAGCACAATATGACCAGCACAAAAATGCAGGTACATGGTAAATACTTGTGGAGACTGAGAATCAATGAAGCAAGAGCTTAAGGAAGTACCTAGACTCAAGTCCAGAGACGAGAGTGAGGACAGGCTTGATTGGGAACCATCACTTAAGTGAAATGGATGAGCGGACTTAGGAGAAATCTCAGGGTGCAGGAAGAAAACATTTTCCCTCTAAAAGAAGGATCCTCTTTTTTTTACATGTAAGGAGGCAGGTCTACACATTAATTAATCCCTCATCGTGAATGGGGTCTGCGATTTGTGATCAAGGTGAGCAGAAGTTTCGGGACATAGCACAGGTTTTTAGGGCCCGTGTCTAACAGCCCCACACACTGATACAGCCTGCACTCCTCACATCTGGATTCCACTTGCACGTGACTCATGGTGACTCATGCACATCTGCGGTGCAGCAGTCATGGGGTGATGTATTCTGAGGACTCACACCTCTGTGGCGATGACAAACAGCAATCCTGCGTCTGGGGCTCCACGTAGGAGGTTATTAAAACCAACTCCAACCCCAGAGGGAGAAAGCCACAGTGGCCACCTGCCAAGAGGGTAACCAAGGCCGAGAGATAGAATTACACCATTTGCTGGCTTTTTAAAATAATAAAAGTAGGAGCAGCCATTCGTTTGCTAACTCTGTGTAGGCTCTTTCTCAGAGAGAACAGAAGCAGCTGAACTGAGATGTACTTTTTTTTTTTTTGCTGTACACAGGCCTCTCACTGTGTGGCCTCTCCCGTTGCGGAGCACAGGCTCCGAACGCGCAGGCTCAGCGGCCATGGCTCACGGGCCCAGCCACTCCGCGGCATGTGGGATCTTCCCGGACTGGGGTACGAACCCGTGTCCCCTGCATCGGCAGGTGGACTCTCAACCACTGCGCCACCAGGGAAGCCTGAGATGTACTTTTAAAGGGTATCTCACATTGGGTAAGAGATCCTGAAGTCAGGAGACCCCAGTTCTAGTCCTGACTCTGTCACTGACCCCCCAGGGCCAGCTTGAGGGCACCAGTTTTCTCCCTGTGCCTGTTTCCCACAAAAGAAAGGAAAGATCTTTAAGTTTCCTTCTGTTCCGTTAAACCTCTAATGTGAATACACGAGGGTAAAGGTGGTCTTTTGCCTTCACTCTCTGTGATGGACTGAATTGTGTTTCCCCCCAAATTAATATGTTGAAGCCCTAACTCCCAATGTGCTGATGTTTGGAGGTGGGGCCTTTGGGAGGTGATTAGGGTTAGTTGAGGTCATGAGGGTGGGGCCCCCATTATGGGATTAGTGCCCTTCTAAGAAGAGACACAAGACAGCTTATTCTCTGTCTCTCTGTCATGGGAGGACACAGCAAGAAGGCATCCATCTGCAAGCCAAGAGGAGGGTTCTCACCAGAACCTAACCATACTGGCACCTTGATCTTGGACTTCCAGTCTACAGAACTGTGAGACAATACATTTCTGCTGTTTAAGCCACCCAGCCTACAGTATTTCATGATGGCAGCCTAAGCAGACTAATACACTCCTCTTGCCCTGCTCAGGGTTGCTTCTGTCCTTCAAAGTCAAGCTGGGAGGCATCAGGTTGGAAAAGGCCTTTGCATTTGCACACCCACCTCTGGTGGCCAGAGCAGGAGTATACCCAACGGAAATTCCCAGTGCCCTATGCTTGTGGCTCAGATCCCCATCAGCACCCTCCACTTGCTAGAAGAAGGTAGTCCCTGGGTTCCTGAGTCTGACTCCTCCCAGGGTGGTCCATGTCTGGAGCTCCACAAGGGGGGCAGGCCTGGCCCTGGGAGTGGGTCTCCAGGCAGCAAGGCAAGGATGCTACCTCAGCCCTCTCCTCAGTGTGGGGCAGTCCAGCAGTGGGAAGCAAGACCATAACAAGAGTACCTTAGGGTTTATGGCAATTGACAAGCTTCCCAATGAATATCTCTCCCTGTGCCACACAGAGGCCCTGAGAGAGAGGCAGAAATGATCATTCCCAGTTTACATATGAACAGTCAGATCCAGAGAGGTCAATTCCCTTGCCCAGCACGGGAGCTATAGGATTTAAACCCAGTCTTTGGGCTCTCAAGTTCAGTGTTCTTTCTACTCTGCCACACTGGTTCTAGATCTGAGCACAGACAGCCACAGGGTGAGGTGGGGCCACGAGAGGTCCTAGTGGAGCCTGCCTTCAGTGGGTGGAGCAGAGCTGCTCCCAGCAGGCGAGAGGGGCATGAAGTTCCCCATGGAGGTGATGCTGGCCCTGGGCTGGGTTTCCGCCAGCAGGGTGGGATAGGGACGTTGTCCTAACTGGAGACAGGATGGGCTGGAGGTACAGGGCTTACTCAGAGGATAGGGGAGCTGCCCCCATAAGAACTGGAAGGAGCAGGGAAGACCTGGGTGGGGCTCAGGAGGGGAGGAAGGGGTTCTCCATCACTGCCAAATCAAGGCACTCGACTGGAAACTGGGGGAGACAGTGGAGAGCCACTGAAGGCTACTGGGCAGGGGTGGACCCTGTGCCAGGTGCCACAGGATGAAAAGACTGGTGGTCTCTGTCCATTCACTCTCTCATTCATTGAACTTTATAGAGCATCTCCTGTGGGCCAGGCCTGGAACTCAGGCTCCAAATAAGATCCAGTCTCTAACCTCCAGGAGCTCACAGGGCAGTGGGCTGTGTGTTCCATGCACATCTAGCCTATAGAGTCTTTCCTGGTGCTGGGATGCCCTTGTACTAGGTCTGTCTCAGGGAAATTTCCAGGAGGTAGAGATGGGAGGAGTCCTCTCAGCTGCAGCTTGTAGATGAGACTCCCCCATTCCTCTCCCCACCTTACCCCCCAGTCTGTGGAACAACACTCCAAGGCAAGGAAGGCTCCTACGGGCAATCACAGCTTGGGGGCCAGGGGACCTAGAGGAAGGGAGGATGGGCGTCACTCTAGAGGCCAGAGAGCCCAAGGTGCCTGCAGGGGTGTGGGCATAACTGTGTCTACTTCCTTCCCAGGCCCTGGGAAACTCGGCCTGCTCTCCATGCTTCAGAGAACCTTCCAAAAAGCGAGTGAAGTGTTCTTCAGGACACCTGCTATCAAGGCTCTAAGTGGAGGCTGCCTTTATGGAGGGCGAAGGACACCCTTAGCTCCTGAGCCAGGCCTGGCTGAACCCCAGCTGCCTCCCCATCCAGAGCCCAGCATGATTTACAAAAAAGATGCAGTCACGGCATCAGGCTCTTTGTGATCTGGCGTAGAGCTGGGAAACATACATCCCAACCCCAGTTAACTATGGCCACACCGAAAACACAGCCCATTATTTCAGGACAGGGCAGCTAGACGGAATCATCCTTGGGCAGACAGAGAGTCTTCAATTAGGGGACGAGCTCAACAGATATGTATGGGTAAAATGCATCTCTTACATACCACCATTGCCTGAGGATAGGATAATTCTAACCCATCTGATCATCTCACATCTCATATGGACACATCATATATAAATAAATACTTATCAAAATTCACTTCTAATGGCATTGTTGAACATTTACTCATGTGGATGATATCACTGTATCATTAGTTACAAACACTATAAATGAGAAAATGGGCAACATTTAAAAGCGTCAGTGGCCATAACAGATGTGGATGTAGGGAGGGAGGGAGAGGGGCACGCGATTGTAAAGGAGAGGAGTAGCATTTGTTTGGAAGGGCCATGAGGATTTCGTAGAAGTCCTGCAACTACCTTATAGTCAGCTCTTGGTCCTCACAGTAATGGGGAGGACCAAAGAAAGGCATGAATAATCTAAGATGATGAGAATTAAAACAAACCAGTTAAAAAGTGTGCTTCTGGCTTTGGCATGCACTCAAAGGTAGATACAGTTCGACACACCCACCCTCTTTCTGCACCCCCATACCCAGCCCGTCCCTGTGCTGGCTGTGCTGGCCATGCTGGCCAGAGCAGCGGGCTGGGAGGCAGCTGGGCAGGCAGCCACAAGCAAGCCATAAGACTCAAGACTCTATCCCAAATGGGGGAAACATTTTCTCACAGGCTGCATAGTTAAGAGAGGCACACCCAGCTGTGCAATCAGCTCACCTGCCCAAGAAAACAAACGATATAAAAAGGTGGACAAGTTGTGGCCACAATTGTATCAGGGGTCAGGGAAGTCGGCCCTATAACCAGAAATACCAGCAGGACAGACAAGGTACATTACAATCCTTTCCCTCCACTTGTGATCCCTTCTCTCAAAATGACTATTTTGTAATCTTTATCTAGGCCAACTTGGAAACAGGATTGCAGGGCAGAAAACACAGCATTCTTGAGTGAAGAAGAGAAGAATACCTGGGAGTCGTTTTTTTTTGTTTGTTTGTTTGTTTTTAAAGTAATGGAGACAGGAACCGGGACCCGCTGCAGGGAAGTACATACCCAGGAAATATCACCATCTGCCGGATTATCCGGATTGCGGGTGAGGTTCTCAGCAGCTTCCCCTTCTCCCAGAACTGACTTTGGAGTCACACAGCCCAGAGTTTGAACCCGTCACTTAATAGCTGGTAACCTTAGGCTCTTTACTTAATCTGAGCTGCAGTTACCTCATCGGAAGATGGGGATTCCACGGGGCTGCGGCCGGACCAAGCATGTGCTCAGCACAGAGCCCCGCCTGAAGTCCCCAGTCAGTAATGCGTCCGCATTATTATAACTCGTGCCAGCTCCAAAATGACCGCGAGGCAGACAGGAATAGGGAACAGCCGTCTCAGGGAGTGGGGAAAGGTGCTCGGGGCCGGGGAAGCAGCAGCCACCAGCGCTGAAATCTCTGGGAGAGGCCTTCACACACTTTCACCCACGAAAACCGGGCTGCAGACACACCGGCGGTCCCTGTCCTCAGTGCCCCCCACTCGCGATCGCTTGTGCCAAGTCCCGCTCGTCCGACCTCAGAACACTCACTGGCACAGGTCTTGCCATCACTGCGGAGCACGTGTTCCTCGGGACACTGGCAGGCGAAGGATCTGTCGGTGTTGACGCAGGAGTATTCGCAACCGTGGTCACTCAGCAAACAGTAATCCACTCCTGCAAAACCCAAAAGCCCGGTGAGAGGTCCTCGAGGCTCCTGGGCTACTGAGGATGGGAATCAAGTGACCGTCGTGCTTATACCACGCCCCCACCTCCGCCCCAGGTTCTGCACCGGGAAGGCACGCAGTCCCCAGGAGACAGCCCTACGATCTCCAGGGTGCCAAGAGCAGGGGACAGAGGGAGCCTGCTGTCCTGTGCAGTCGTCACATTTTTCACACCTGTTGTGAAAACCTTTGCCCTGTAAGAGAAGCGCGACGGGGACTCACGGGAGCAGGTCTTGAGATCCTCGTTGATGAGGAAGCCTTCCGAGCACTGGCACACGAAGGAGTCCCCGGTGTTGAGGCACAGCTGCGCACAGCCGTGGTCCTGCTCGGCGCAGTGATCCACCCCTGAGGCAATCACACACGAAAACAGCGTGACCGGAATAAAGACGCAGACCTACTAGAGATCGGACTTGAGGACACGGGGAGGGGGAAGGATAAGCTGGGACGAAGTGAGAGAGTGGCATGGACATATATACACTACCAAACGTAAAACAGATAGCTGGTGGGAAGCAGCCACATAGCACAGGGAGATCAGCTCGGTGCTTTGTGACCACCTAGAGGGGTGGGATAGGGAGGGTGGGAGGGAGGGAGATGCAAGAGGGAAGAGATATGGGAACATATGTATATGTATAACTGATTCACTTTGTTATAAAGCAGAAACTAACACACCATTGTAAAGCAATTATACTCCAATAAAGATGTTAAAAAAAACAAACAAACGTAACCAAGGGCGCTGCACCCACCAGCGAGGGGGCATTAAAAAACAAAAACATCTCCCAGGGAGCCCCTGCTGGGCTATTTCACTTCAAAAACAGTGATGTGGAAGGTTTCATTCTACCCTGTGCCACTGGCCTTGTTTGTTTTTCTTCGCATTTCTTTGAGGAGTAACGTGCATGCGGCTCCTGTCATGGGTGGTCACGACAGCAGCCCTCTGGGCCAGGCCTGGGCACGCATCACCTGCAATCCCGGGGCAACGCTTAGAGGAGGCGTCTTCCCCACTGTCACAGAGAGGAGAGCCAGGCTCAGGAAAGTCGAGTTGCTGAGCCCACAGCCCGCAGCTGACAGAAGAGTGCGTCAGAACGAGGGCTCCGCACCCAACTACTTGGGCTCAAACCCCACGTTCGCCGCTTCCCAGCCGCGGGATGCTGGGCCGTCATTTGGCCTCTCTGTCATCATCTCACGACTTGAGAAATGGGGTTGACGATTACTTTCTTAGAGGAACGTGGTGAGAGGAGCTGATTGACCTACAGCCCTCAGAACAGTAGCTGGCTTACAGTAATTACTCCCTGAACGCTTATTATTACTAGTACATGGCTGGGGAGGAATCAACTGTATAGTTTCTTTACATCTGAAAATGAAAAAGTGTTGTCACCCCCCATAACCAGGACACCCAGATTCAGAAAACAAACCAAAGCCAAGGCCTGCATGCGTGGCCGATCCTGGCACCGGGACCCTGAACAGCCGGCCCCGCTAGGATAACAGACACACAGCTGCGGTGAATGGCTCCCACAAGACAGCCCTGCAGGCCGCCTCCCAGATTTCCTTGACGGAGGAAACGCACACCTGGAGACTGGAGGGACACTGGAGGCCTTGTGCAGGGCCATCGGGTGGGCCTCTTTGACTCCCACAGGGCCTGGGACTGGTGCTTTCTGGAACATTCCACCAGTGGATCTGCCTCCTGCAAACACTTGCAGGATCTCAGGAGCCAGAGGCCTGTATTCACATCTCAGCTATACCATTTACCAGTCATGTTGACCCCCGGGAAACTTAACTTTTTTGTGCCACAGTTTCCCCATCTTTAAATAGGGATAAGAATGTCGATGCCTCATAAGGCTCCAGTGCAGGTAAAGTGAGCGAGTGCCTGGGAAGTGCTCACGGCCGTGGCTGCACAGAGCAGGTGCCTTGTAAGGGCTTCCTGTCATGACGGCCTGGGGGGCTCCCTGAGCCCCCATGGGGAAGAGGATACCATGCCTTTCTCTGGGGACCCCTGGGAAGAAATGGCTTGGTTTACAGTTTCTTGAAGCTGACTAGATGGTCCTTCTTACTAGATCCCAGAGAGGAAGGAGGCAGGTCATGGTCCCTGGGGCTCTAGGTGGGCTCATCCAGGCCATGCCAAGCCTGCCCTGAGATACCTGCCAGAGCCGTCAGAGAGCAGACCCCGCACTCCTGGAAGAAGGCAGGCTGTACACAGATCCATCTTCACCAGGGCATCTTCTTGAAGAGTGGAAGGACTCTTCCTCACCACTGGCTTCTCGTAAGGACTCAGAGACTTCCAGAGGCAAATGCAGCACAGTGCCAACTTTCTGGTTCAAAAATTCTTTGACTTCCGAGATCGATCCTTAGAAAGCCTAATCGAGGCACTTTGTTCCCTCTGGAGGCGGGACGGGGCACTAGCTTTCCTGAGGACTGCTGTCTATCTAACACTTCATCTGTGAAACTTCCCCTCCGGGCAGTTTAAGGTCCAAGTGCTGAACAGCTGCACTGTTTTCATTCACAATCTATCTCTGTCCCCAAAGTTGGAGCAGATGTGCGGCTTGCTGGGTGGAAAGTGACACAAAGGGCCCCTTCTATGCCGGTCACGTCACTGCACCCCTCTCCAGCGCACCAGGGTCACAGGCCTCCACCGCAGTGTCATGCGCCCCCCACCACCACCCCCGCTGGCCTGGACCAGTGGAGACTGTGCCTCATAAAAAACGACAGAGCCATCCAGCTGGCAACGCCTGCACGTTTCCACGCATTTACATCACCAAATGGAGCTTTGTTGTGCCTCTTACAAAAGAAAATTAAGAAAAGTCTTCATAAAAAGTCCCATGTTTCTCAGCTCTGCCCTCAGATCAGCTCCGCGGTAGCCCAAGTGCTCTCTGAGGTCTGTCTCCTCCATCCCATTGTCTCACCCTGGGGCCAGCACTGGTTACTCTGCCAGGCTCCATGACAATAATGAACTATTATCTTTAACTGTATGTTTTCCTTGGGCCAGGCACAGTGCTAAGAGATTGAAATGGTCCTGATTATTCCCTTTAACAACTCTAGGAGACCAATACTATTATTATCTTCACTTTTTTAAACAGATGGGGAAGTCAAAGCTCGGAGAACTTGCCTGGGGTCACATGTCTAGTATGTGGTACTAAACAATCCAATCTCTGAGGTACGTAGCATGAGTAGTCCCATTTTACAGGTGATGAAACTGAGTCCAGGAACGTTAAGGCTGTCGGACCGTCAGGCTCACTGGAAACCCAGGGGCCTCAAAAGTGACTGGCTGCTAGTGAGCCTGGGGGCCTGTGTGTGAACCTGGCCTTCCCATCAGAGCCCCTGCCCCGGGCACACTCACGGCTGCAGGTCTTGCCGTTGGGGTCCAGGGTGTAGCCCCGGTGGCAGCGGCAGTAGTAGCCCTCCTCCGTGTTGATGCATTCATGCTCACAGCCCGGCTTGTTCAGCGCACAGTAGTTGATCCCTGAGGGGAGAAAGGGCAGATCCTACCTCAGGCTTGGGGCTTCTCCAAGGGCTGAGGTCAGCCCCTCACAGTAAATATTCAGTAAGTAAGATGCTCTATAGCAGGGCTCCCTAACCCCCGGGCCACAGACCAGTACCGGTCCGTGGCCTGTTAGGAACCAGGCCGCACAGCAGGAGGTGAGCTCCGGGGCGAGGGAGCGAAGCTTCATCTGTATTTACAGCCACTCCCCATCACTCACATTACGGCCTGAGCTCCGCCTCCTGTCAGCATTATGGTGAGTTGTATAATTATTTCATTATATACTACAATGTGATAATAATAGAAATAAAGTGCACAATAAATGTAATGTGCTTGAATCATCCCAAAACCGTTTCCCCTCCACCCCACCACCCCCAAGTCCGTGGAAAAATTGTCTTCCACAAAACCGGTCCCTGGTGCCAAAAAAGGTTAGGGACCGCTGCTCTACAGGATGGAGACAACAGCTCCTGCTCTCCATTAGCTTGTTTGAAAGAGAACCTGGCACCTGCAGCGAGCCTCCGCATTCTCCAGCATAGGTCTCTTCCCCATTTGATGGCCAAAAAGTTGGTGAAATGGGTTGAGCGCCATAGTTCCCAGCCCATCTCCCCCCAAGAAAGATGGAAAAGCTGGGAAAATTCAGTCTCTTCTTACAGTTAACCTGATAACTAGGGCTCAAAACATGTAGGGAGCTGCTGTTGGCAGTGACATCTGACAGTGGCATGGGACAGCACCAGGCAGAATACACAACAGCTGATGTTACAAGATACCCAGCTATTTAGGAGAGGCAGGAACAGGCAGTTGCATTAAGAAGGATCCAATGCTCAACCCGGCTCTGGGTGAGAGCATAACAGCAAAGGTATCAAGAAACTGGAGAAGACGCATCTCTGATGCTGGCCCAGGTAGTTGCAGCTCTGTCCTATAGTAACATTCACCCCCATCCTAGCTGTGTTTCTGCCAGCAGAGGGAAGCAGCATCGCAACCAGCAGCCAATTAGCAGTTTCATTTTCTGGTAGAAAATGCTAAACCCACAAGATAGGCCACTCCCCACCCCCCATGCCCTCCCACCCCCCGCAACTTACACACACCAGAGGAGGTAATGGGAGAGACGGAGAACTATAACGGGAAATAAAATAAGCTTGTGGAGGGCCTCTAGGGGACTGGTGTTGTGAGAAATGGTCACCAGCAACCTCAGGGGCTGAGCTGGATCCATTTAACTGCATTGTTCTTTTTCCTGGGGATGTGGCAGACATTGTTGGTTGCGTTGCCAACAACTATTACCCTGTCTTCTTGAAACCAGAACCCTGACCCCCAAGGCATGAGTCATGAGTTGTCTAAGGCAACCTGGCAACCATGTTTTCCTTTGTCAGTGATTGGTCTAGAGCTGGGAATATGCCTAGTTCTCGCCAATGAGACATAGGAGGAATTTATTGGGGCCCCTAGGAAAGATTTCCCTTCCTGAAAAGACAAAGATGTATGAAAAAAAAATGAAATGAAACCCACACCCGAGGAACCTCAGACTATCCCTTAAAGGGTCCATGATGTGCGCTCCCATGTGACAAGTGGGTGGAACTTTCCACGTGCACAGAGCACGAGTTGAAGTAGCTGCAGACCGAGCACAGGGAGAGAACTCCCACGACATGCAGGGGCTGGCCTAAGAGAAGAGATCCCACCACAAGGGTCACGGACCCCTTGGCACTCTCTCTGTACCTCATCCCTTCTGCATGACAGAGGCAGAAATTGTTAGCTGTGCGCGATTTCTCAGTTCATCAACAGCCTTACCTGTGCAGAACAGACTGAATGCCAGGAAACAAGTCAAGAGCTTCAGTGAAGAAAAACAGACCCGGCGATGAAACTCCGGCCACAGACACACAGACAAACAAAAAGCCAAGCAAACAGACACAGAACACAAAGGGTCCCACAGTTTGGGGCCACATAGTGTAGGGCCTGCAAATCCTACACTTCATTACACCATCAGAGAAAATGAAATTATCCTCAGTAAACACTGTTTTTAAAAGCCAGCACTCAGCCACTATGGAAAACAGTACAGAGGTTCCTCAAAAAAATTAAACATAGAATTAAATGTGATCCAGCAATTCCACTTCTGGGTTTATACCCAAAAGAACTGAAAGCAGGGACTTGAACAGTACTTGTATATCCATGTTCATAGCAGCATTATTCACAATGGCCAAAAGATGGAAGCAACCCAGGTGCCTACTGACAGATGAATGGATAAACAAAATGTGGTATATACATAATATGGAATTTTTTTTTTGCAGAATTTTATTTAAAAAAATTTTTAATAGATCTTTATTGGAGTATAATTGCTTCACAGTACCGTGTTAGTTTCTGTTGTACAACAAAGCGAATCAGCCACATGCATACACATGTCTCCATATCCCCTCCCTCTTGAGCCACCCTCCCATCCTCCCTATCCCACCCCTCTAGGTCATCGCAAAGCACCGAGCTGATCTCCCTGTGCTATGCGGCTGCTTCCCACTAGCTATCTATTTTACATTCGGTAGTGTATATATGTCGCTGCTACTCTCACTTCGTCCCAGCTTCACCCTCCCACCCGATGTCCTCAAGTCCATTCTCTATGTCTACCTCTTTATTCCTGTCCTGCAACTAGGTTCATCAGTACCAATTTTCTTTCTTTTTTTTTTTTTTAGATTCCATATATATGTGTTAGCATACAGTATTTGTTTTTCTCTTTCTGACTTTCTTCACTCTGTATGACAGTCTCTAGGTCCATCCACCTCACTACAAATAACTCAATTTCGTTTCTTTTTATGGCTGAGTAATATTCCATTGTATATATGTGCCACATCTTTTTTATCCATTCATCTGTCGATGGACACATAGGTTGCTCCCATGTCCTGGCTGTTGTAAATAGAGCTGCAATGAACATTGTGGTGCATGTCTCTTTTTGAATTATGGTTTTCTCAGGGTATATGCCCAGTAGTGGATCATATGGTAGTTTTATTTTTAGTTTTTTAACCACCATACTCTTTTCCACAGTGGTTGTATCAATTTACATTCCCACCAACAGTGCAGGAGGGTTCCCTTTTCACCACACCATTTCCAGCATTTATTGTTCCTAGCTTTTCTGATAATGGCCATTCCGACTGGAGTCAGTGATACCTCACTGTAGTTTTGATTTGCATTTCTCTAATAATTAGTGATGTTGAGCATTTTTCATGTGCCTCTTGACCATCTGTATGTCTTCCTTGGTGAAATGTCTATTTAGGTCTTCCGCCCATTTTTTAACTGGATTGTTTTTTTTGACATTGAGTTGCATGAGCTGTTTGTATATTTTGGAGATTAATCCTTTGTTGTTTCATTTGCAAATATTTTCTCCCATTCTGAGGGTTGTCTTTTTGTCTTGTTTATGGTTTCCTTTGCTGTGCAAAAGCTTTTACGTTTAATTAAGTCCCATTTGTTTATTTTTGTCTTTATTTCTGTTATATAATGTGGAATATTATTTAGCCTTAAAAAGGAAGGAAATTCTGACATATGCCACACATGGATCAATCTTGAAGACATTACGGTACGTGAAACAAGCCAGTCACAGAAGGTCAAATATTTTAAGATTCCACTTATATGAGGCTCCTAGAGTAGGCGACGTCATAGAGATGGAAGATAGGATGGGGGGTTGTCAGGGGCTGCAGGGAGAGAGAATCGGTACAGAGTTTCAGTTCGGAGAGATGATAAAGTTCCGCAGCTGTATGGTGGTGATGGTTGTACAACAACATGAATGTACTTAATGCCACTGAACTGTACCTGTAAAAATGGTTACAATGGTAAATTTTGTTATGTATATTTTAACACAATTTTTTAAAGGGCCAACGTTGTCTTTAAGAAAGATTTACACACAATAATTAAATTAAAACACATGAAGATTCTCAAAGAGGTTATCACTCAGCTATCTGGCAAAAAGCAATTTAAAAATGCCTCTTCTCCAAATGGTACTTTACAGCAGAGGTTTAACTGTAGATCTTTGCTTTCCTTACATGCTTCAGTCACAATTCTTCACCTGTTACTTAGTCATTCACACATTTATGCATTCGATCTGTATTTATTGACTACCTACTATGCCCCCCCACATCTGGTCCAGTCTCCTCCCTAACTGTGATGAGCTATACATGGGCCAGGCTTGGGTGTAGGTTTATCTGGCAAAGCCTGGAGTGTCCAATAACCCTGAGAGGTCAGATGTCAGGACTGTCAGATGACCAATGAAACAGCTCTTATGAGTGCCAACTCGCGAAGGAGCTGGAGACCTCACTGAGAAGATGAGAAATAAAAACATGAAAGATTAGTGACCCAGACAGTAAATTATAATGCCAACTGAGTGGCACAGAGAGTAAGTTTTAGAAAAATTGGACAGGCTACAAAATGTTAAAGCAGAAAGTCGTGTTCCTTCAGTTTAGGGAATCGGGGTCCAGAGAAGCAAAGCAACCTGTCCAAGGTCACACGGCCAGTATGAGTGACACTGCCAAGACCGGCCTTGGCGTCCCCTGGCTCAACCCGTGGCCCCCGCCCCAGCTGTTTAGAATGTGATGTCTCCAGGACTTCCCTAATGGTCCAGTGGCTAAGACTCCACACTCCCAATGCAGGGGGCACGGGTTCGATCCCTGGTTGGGGAACTAAGGTCTCGCATGCCGCACGGTGCGGCCAAAAAAAAATGAATGTGATGTCTCAGCCATGGTGCCAGCGTGAGCAATCCTGGAGTCCAGCACGTGGGTCCCACCCACCTCTGATTCCACCCTGGGGCCCCCGCCTAGACCGCCAGTCCCGGTCTCTGTGTCTCTCCCTTAATAATTTATGCTTTAAGTCGATGACAGCACTTTGCAGAAAAAGAAATTATGCCTGGATGAGGAGGAAGAACAAAACCTGGCCAAGAGTGTTTTCTTCAGTAGGATTCTGCCTTGAACTTTCTTTTTTTTCCAGTTTAATGGGATGACATCAAATTCCTTTGAAAAATAGATTTCTTATTAGAATTGAAAATAGCCCACATCCATCAACTGCCGATTAAACGTGAATGGCTGTACCCTGCGCTTGAGGTCTTTAACGCTCTCGAGATCCTCAGATTCCTAATAACAAACTCCAGATTTTAAGCCCCATTTCTCTGCTTCCCGATTCCATGTAACACTCCAGAGAGAGGGTAAGCGCTCACTTTCCGTTGCGTGTGCGCATTAGGGCAAAGTGGCTTCCAGAGGGACCTCGGGAGTCGAGGGCTGGGTTTGTAGCAAAGACAATGGAAAAAGTAATGATGAGGCAGGATGCTGGGAGAAGGGCTGATGAGGACATTGGGTTTTAAAAACAAATTCCATTTTTCTTGGATGAAAAGTAGGGCACCTGGCTAAAGAGGAAATGGAGCTATCACTGAATATACATGAATGAGCGTTAGGGACTGGGGCTGGGCTGCAGCCTGAGACTGGCCGTCTGTGGGCGGTGGTTACAATACTCCCAAATGGTCCCTTGCTCTGCACTCATCCTTCTCTTCTTGGCCTGCCTCCTCCCTTGATAACTGTGCAGTCCATGCCTTGGACTCTCCTCTTACTCCAAGTGTCTCTCCAGGCAGGATGTGGAGGGAGGGGCAGAGGGCGAGGGACTCCTAGATGATTGTAAGAGATGCAGAGCTTCAAGCCAAGTCCCCTCCACTGATGGCCACATTCCCAGCTCGCGTCCTTCTCCCTCCAAAAGCGACACACAGTGAAGCCTGCAACTCCAATGAGTGTCTGAGTTGAACCAGATCTAATTATCCCCCATGTAAGAGATTTGGGTTCACAAAGGAGTCCAATGGTGAGTGCTTTTCTCTGGGTGAAGTCAGCCACTGACACTCTCACCCCTAGAAAGAGGTGTAAATAGCACAGAAAGGAGTGGCCGGGCTGACCTTTCCCACGTACTGCATGCACGTGTGGTCTAACGGAAAACTGTCCATCTGATTGTTTTCACATTCCAAACGCTCTCAGTTAAAATTGCCGTCCGATGCTTGAATGTTTCTGGGGTTTGCATCCAGGCAAGGTGTTGGGAATGATTTTTTATGAGAGAGGCTCAGTTTCAAAATATGGGCTCTGCCACCCTCTGCCACCGTACAAGGTTTAACGCGTATTAGAGTGAGTGTGTGAGTTAACATGTGCTGCAAGCAGACTGTAGCTTGTGGACTCAATTCTATAAACCACAAAGCTTTTCAAAAAAGATACATGGTAAAACTTTTGAAAATCCGGTCCTGTGATGCAGAACGCTGCTGTACTTATCACCAGGAAGAAGTGGATAAAGGGACACATAAGAGAATATGTCCCTTAATGGGAGTTCCAGAGAGTTCTGTGAATGACACTGTTGGGAGAATGTGTACAATTCAGTGTGCATATGTGTGGACTAACTTCGGGAATGCTTTTTGAGAAAACACTTGCATGCCTTAAGAGGGCCATCTTTCTAACAAGATAGAATAATTCAGACGATAGTTGCCATTTCTCCAGGATGATAAATCTCAGAGATCCATTTGCTCATTCATTCACTAAATATTGTGTCACACCAGCATGCGCCAAACACTGAGGTGATGAGGATTCACGAGTGAGAAGAAGAGAAGAATCTCTGTCCTTGTAGATCTTGCATTCTAGCAGCCTCTCAGGCACAGATCTCTTAAAGAGATCCCACTGGGGGTCCGTGCTCTAGGTCCCCGGTCAAGCCCTCTGAGGTGCTAGACGACAGTATCTGAGTCACTCAGCACATCCTTAATATCATCCTGCTGACACCATGTACCTCTTGAATGCTGCAGGGATGCCCCAGAGTCTTCTATTTTTCCTTCCTTCAAAACAAAGAGGAAAGAGCTGCAACTTCCCCTTTCTTAGCCGCCATCAAGTGTTTCATCTTGTAGGACTGGAAGAAACCAGCTCCTTTTGTCTCCAACTCTGGACCCAGCCTTTTCTTTCTCAAAGTCCCAAATACTTGTTGCAGGTTGGGGGCGGGGGGGTGGTAAAAAGAAGGGAGGATGTGCCCTCATTTCAAATAGGTGGGAGCTTCAGCTTGGGCCTCGATTTCACTAAATGAATCTGATGGACAGACCCAGTCTACGCGGTCTCTAAAAATTCTCCCCATCACAGGATCAGGTGAGACAAAAGGTAAAATAAAAGACAGAATACTGTTAGCAAACACAAATACCGAGTACAAGTGCACCTGGTTGAGATTTGCAAGGGGAAGGAAAACCAACAGGGCCATCTGAGGAACAAGCCCTTCTTCAAGGCCCAGCGCAACTTACTTCTGCAGGTTTTCTGATCTGGATTCAGGGTAAAGCCTTTTAAGCAGCGGCAGGAATAGGAATCATCTGTGTTAACACACTCGTGCTGGCATCCGTGGTCAGGTGAGGTACAGTAGTCTATCTCTGAAAAGAAAGAAAACTCAGAATGATGAACAAAACTAGAAATCTAGCATAGAAAAGTCAAAGGATTTGCGGTCTTAACTTTTCCTAAACAGATACATTCCCGTGACCTCAAACACTCATGCCATAGAGGGATCTATCAGTGAAGGTATTTCCATGTTTAGGGATACGGCCCCCACAGGAAGAGAACTTTCTTGACATGTTACAAAATGTTTATGCTTTGTGAAGATGCTTTCCTTGTCTGGGTTCACGTCAGAGCCACTAAAATGAAAGTGTGTGACTGGGTGTTGTTCGTTGTGTCGCAGGCCGGGAAGAGAGAGCTTGGCTGAATATGTTACTGAACTTACGCAATTAAAATAATGAAATCTTCCCAAAGTCAAACTTTAAACCACTTAACTGAGTGAAACACTGAGCCAAATTGGATAAAAATGATATCCTGGGGAAAAGAAGGCCTGGGAGTGAAAGGCGTATTTTGAGGGCAAAACACCTCCCCTGTTGACGTCATTGGCCTCATCTACACTTAAATCATCTCAAGGCTTCACAGTCAGGGAATGCGATCTCTAGGTACACATTAATTTAAACCAAAATATTCAGAAACAAAGGTCACATGGAATTTTTAATAGTGAAATTTTACTTGTATAAGTATTTTTTAGATATGGATTAGGACTGTTCTACTGACAGGTCTGTACCAAGTATTTTGCTGTAGTGGAACTTGGTGCATTGTCTAAAATGGCTTGAAATAAGTGGCCACTGATGGGGTCTTAAAAGGTGTCTTTTTGTTTTAATGAGGATTTTTATCGTTTTAAGGACTATATGAACTACATATATCATTTTCCTAATGAAGCATTTGGTATAAATGAGTTTTCCCAGCCTGTACCAAAGGAAACGAAACGAGTAAGAGAAAGGCATACAATATTCTCAAAGGAAAAAATATTGAGAAAATGCCAATTCTTCCGAATTTAAAGTCATGGAAAACTTTAAACATATATAAACAAATGAACTGACTAGTATAATAAATCCACGTGCATATCGCTCGGCTTCAAGAGAATCAATCTACAGCTGACCTTGTTTCCTGTATACTCCCATCCCCCATGCTAAGATGCCATCTTACTTGAAAGCAAACCCCAGATGTTATATCATTTTGTCTATAAATATTTCATAATGTATCCTTAAAGGACTGGAACTCTTTAAAAAATATAACTGCAATACCACAATCACATATAAAGGTATTTAAAAAGACTTTTTATTTGGAAATGATTTTAAACTTACAAAAGTTGCAAACATAAAAATACAAGTAGATAGGTACAAGAAGCACGTATATACACTCTACCCAGATTTATCTATTGTTAACATTTTATCCCATTTGCTTTACCATTTGCTTATCTCTCTGAATTATTTGAGGGTAAGTTACATATATCACCATCCTTTTTCCTTAAACACAGTATGTGCTTCCTAAGAGGAGGGATATTCTCTTATATAACCACAGTGTAGCCATACTTCATAAATTTACATTTATACAAGACTTTTACTTAATCTACCATCCTTATTCTAGTCTTCTAAGTTGATCTAATAATGTTCTTTGTAGCATTTTTCATCCTCCAGTATAGAACTCAATAGAGGGTCAGAGATTATATTTAATATTCACGTATGCTTAGCTTCCTTTAATCTGGAACCATGCTGTCTAATGTGGCCATTTAAATTAAAGTGGAATGGAAACAACCTAAATGTCCATCAACAGGTGAATGGATAAAGAAGGTGTGATGTGTGTGTGTGTGTGTGTGTATATATATGTACACACACAGTATGAAATGTTACTCAGCCATAAAAAAGAATGAAATAATGGAATTTGCAGCAACATGCATGAATCTAGAGATGATCATACTAAGCGAAGTAAGTCAGAAAGAGAGACACAAATACCGTATGATGTCACTTATATATGGAATCTAAAACATGACACAAATGAACCTATCTATGAAACAGAAACAGACTCACAGACATAGAGAACAGACTTGCGGTTGCCAAGGGGGAGGGGAGGTGGGGAGGGAAGGAGTGGGAGTTTGGGATTAGCAGATGCAAACTAGTATATAGAGGATGGAAAGCAACAATGTCCTATGTCATAGCACAGGGAACTATATTCAATATCCTGTGATAAACCACTATGGAAAAGAATATGAAAAAGAACATGTTATATATATGTATAACTGAATCACTACAGCAGAAATTAAACACAACATTGTAAATCGACTATACGGCAATAAAATTTTTTTAAAAATTAAAATAGATCAAAATTAAATAAAATTTAAAATGCAGTTCCTCAGTTGCACTGGCCACACCTTAAGGCTCAGTAGCCACAGTAGCTCCTGACTACTATATTGTATGGTGCAGATACAGAGCATTTTCACTATCACAGAGTGTTCTATCCAGTAGCAACAGTCTAGAAACACTTCCACAGCCTTTGTGTTTTATGACATTAACATTTTAAAATAAAGCAGTCTCCCCGCTCATTTTTAGTTTTATTGACGTACAAATGACAAAAAACAAACTGCACATATTTAAGATGGACATTTGATGTTCTGACATACGTATGTGTCCACAAAACTATCACCACAACCGAGGTAATGAACTTACGCATTTCCCTCAGATGTTTCCTCAAGACACTTTCTAATTCATTCTTTCCTACTACTCCCTCTGCCCCCAAATAATTGTTAATCTCCTGTCAAGATAAATTAGTTTGCATTTTCTAGAATTTCACATAGATGGAATCATACAGTTGTGTTCTTTTTGGTCTGGCTTCTTTCATTCCTCATAATTATTTTGAGATTCATCCATGTTCATGTGTATGTCAACAGTTTGTTCTTTTTTTACTGTAGAGTAGTATTTCATTATATGGATATACCACAATTTATTCGTCTATTCACCTGCTGGAGGGATTTGAGTTGTTTCCAGTTTGAGGCTATCACAAATAAAGCAGCTATGAACATTCATGAACAAGTCTTGGTGTAGACATATGCTTTCTTTCTTTTTTTTTTAAAAAATATTTATTTATTTATTTGGCTGCATCTGGTCTTAGTTGCGGCATGCAGGATCTTCGTTGCTGCGTGTGGGATCTTCGTTAGGGCGTGTAGGATCTTTAGTTGCAGCATGCGAACTCTTACTTGCGGCATGTGGGATCTAGTTCCCTGACCAGGGATCGAACCCAGGACCCCCGCATTGGGAGCGTGGAGTCTTAGCCACTGGACCACCAGGGAAGTCCCATAGACATATGCTTTCATTTTGAGTAAACATTTAGGAGTAGAATGGCTGGGTTGTATGGTAGACGTATTAATTTCTTAAACGTTCCTACCAGCAGTTTATGAGAGTTCCAGTTGCTCCACATCCTTACCAACACTTGGTAATTTTAGCCCTTCTGGTAAGTACATAGTGGTTATTTCATTGTGGTTTTATTTTACATTTCCCTCATGACTAATGCTGTTGGATATACTTTCATATGCTTATTTTCCATTTCTATATTTTCTTTAATGGAGTGTCTGGTCAAATCTTTTGCCCATTTTTATTAGGTTGTTTGTCTCCTCACTAAGTTTGAAGAGTTCTTTATATGTTCTAAATACAAACCCTTTGTTGGATATACATTTTGCAAATATTTTTTCCCAGTCTGTGGCTTGCTTCTTCATTTTAGTAATAGTACCTTTTTTTTTTTTTTTTTTTTTTTTTGCAGTACGCGGGCCTCTCACTGCTGTGGCCTCTCTCGTTGCGCAGCACAGGCTCCGGACACGCAGGCTCAGCGGCCATGGCTCATGGGCCCAGCCGCTCCGCGGCATGTGGGATCTTCCCCGACCGGGGCACGAACCTGTTTCCCCTGCATCGGCAGGCGGACTCTCAACCACTGCGCCACCAGGGAAGCCCCTAATAGTGCCTTTTGAAGAACAAAAGTTTTAATTTTGATGTTCAATTTATTCATTTTTAATTTTTACAGTTTGTGCTTTCTGTGTCCTCTTTTAAGGCATCTTTGCCAAACGCAGGGCCACTAAGATCTTTTCCTATGTTTCCTTCTATAATTTTTATAGTTTTCAATCTTACATTTAAGTTTAAAACTGATTTCAAGTTAATTTTTGTATGTAGTGTGAGGGAAGGGTCAAGTTCCTTTTTTTTTCTTTTGCACATGGCAATCCAATTGTTCAGCACCATTAGTTGAAGACATTATCCTTTTCCCCATGAATTGCCTTAGTACCTTTGTTGAAAATACTTTCACCATATATGTGTGGGTCTATCTCTGGACTCTGTTCTGTTCCATTGATCTATACTCCATCTTTACACCAATACCACACTGTCTTGATTACTGTTGCTTTATAATTGGTATTAAAAATCAGGTGGTTTAAGTCCTTCGACATTGTGCATCTTTTTCAAAAAGGGCTATTTTAGTCCTTTTCATTTCTACATATGTTTTAGGATTAGCTTGTCAATTTCTACAAAAAAAGCATGCTAAGATTATGATAGATAATACTGTGATCTATATAGATTAATTTGGAAAGGACAGACATCTTAACAGTATTGAGTCTTCTGATCCATGAATATATCTATTTAGTTAAGTCTTCTTTAATTTCCCTTAGCAATGTTTTGTAGCTTTCATTGTAAAGGTTTTCACATCTTTTGTTAAATTTACCCCTAGGTGGTACATATTTTTGATGCTATTATAAATAGCATTTTAAAATGTAAATTTGTGATTTTTCCATTGAAAGTATACAAAAAGGGACTTCCTTCATGGTGCAGTGGTTAAGAACCCGCCTGGCAATGTTATACAGCAGAAGCTAACACAACAATGTAAAGCAATTATACTCCAATAACGATGTTTAAAAAAAAAAAGAATCCGCCTGCTAATGCAGGGGACATGGGTTCAATCCCTGGTCCGGGAAGATCCCACATGCTGTGGAACAACTAAGCCCGTGTGCCACAACTACTGAGCCTGCTCTCTAGAGCCCGCGAGCCACAACTACTGAGCCCGCGTGCCACACTACTGAAGCCCGCGTGCCTAGAGCCCATGCACTGCAACTACTGAGCCAGCGTGCTGCAACTACTGAAGCCCGCACACCTAGAACCCATGCTCCACAACAGGAGAAGCCACTGCAATGAGAAGTCCACGCACTGCAACAGATTAGCCCCCGCTCGCTGCCACTAGAGAAAGCCCGTGCATAGCAACGAAGACTCAAAGCAGCCAAAACAAAACATAAAACAAATGAATGGCAAAGAAAAAAAGAGGGAAGGAGGACATACAGAGTAAAAGAGACTCAGTTTAAAAAAAAAAAAAGAAAGTAAATAAAACATAATTGATTTTTGTATATTGACCTCGTACCCTGCATCCTTGGTAAACTCACTAATTAGAGCTTTTCTGTAAATTCCGTTGGAGATGTTGTCTGTTAATAAAGACAGGTTTTGTTTGTTTGTTTTACTTAATCATTTTTTTGTATAGAGTTTTCCATTTTTAATATTTAACAAATTTTCCATTTTTAATATTTAACAATTTTTTCCATTTTTAATATTTAACAAATTTTTAATTTTCCATTTTTAATATTTAACAAATTTTTCCATTTTTAATATTTAACAAAACATTTTTAATATTTAAACAAAAAAATATTTTGTAAACAAACCCAGCACAGGGCCAACAAAAAGGAATAAAAGCAAGAAAAACAAAAAGCCTAGGGTTGCCCCTTACTGGGTATCAGGGTCAGGCCTGCTCCCTTTCTTTCTGTTTTTTTTTTTTTTTTGGTACGCGGGCCTCTCACTGCTGTGGCCTCTCCCGTTGCAGAGCACAGGCTCCGGACGCGCAGGCTCAGCGGCCATGGCTCACGGGCCCAGCCGCTCCGCGGCATGTGGGATCTTCCCGGACCGGGGCACGAACCCGCGTCCCCTGCATCGGCACGTGGACTCTCAACCACTGCGCCACCAGGGAAGCCCCTGCTCCCTTTCTTAAAGGAAGTGGGGCTTTTTGCCCTTGGACATCAGCATAGGTCCCTGTTCCTAAGCACCAGAATTGGATATGAACAGAGAAACCAGCCCTGAAATGTTTTACTTAATCATTTTGATTTTACATTTGTATTTGTTTTCTCTTATGCTGAAAGTATAGGTACAAAGTGACATTAACATTATATATATTTATTGTATCATATATTTATATGTGTATATGTATAATTTCAAAATAAGAAAACAATTCTATTATTAATGCTAATACTACTGGAAACAGTTAAAGCTCTTTTGTTTTTCGGATATATGCCACTTGGAATGTAAAGTCAACATATTCCCCGCCTGTCACTTAAAATAATTCTCTGGGTGATTATGCTAACAACCTCATATACAGTTAGGCTCATTTGCTTCAATTTGTTCTGCAGACAATTCTCCAACACCAATTGGGAGCCCTGTAATTTAATTCAATTCTGACACTAACTACCCAGAGTTAACATCCAGTCTCACAAGGTAAAGTGTAAGGTCCCCAGTAAGACTGCCCTTACTTCAGATACCAGCCTCCAGTGGGGTCCCCAGGCCACCTTCACTTCTGCACAGCCACCTACAATTTTGGGGTCTCCCACAACTCACTCCTTTCAATAATTTATTAGAATCACTCACAGAACACAGGAGAGTGCTATATTTACAATGACCTAATAAAGATGCTTTTAACTCTTCCTTTCCAATCTAGGAAACATTTTTTTTTCTTCCTTATTACAATGGCCAGAACCTTACAGTCCATGCTAAATAGAAGTGGTGAGAGTGGGTATCCTGTTTTGTTCCTCATCTTATAAGGAAAGCATTCAATCTTTCATCATTAAGTATGATGTTAGCTGATAGTTTTTTCATTGATGCACTTTATCAGGTTGAGGCAGTTCTCTTCATTCCTAGGCTGCTGAGAGACTTTTTTTTTTTTTTAATAGTAAATGAATGTCAGGTCTTGTCCAGTGCTCTTTTTGTATCTATTGACTTGGATCATATAGTTTCTGCTTTTTAGTATGTTAATGTTTTAAATTTCATTTGAATGTTAAATCATCCTTGAATTCCTGGGATAAATCCCACTTGTTCATGAGGTATTATCCTTTTTATATATTGTGGAATTTTATTGCTAAAAATAATTAAAGATCTTTTGCATGTATTTCATGAGGGATATTTATGTGGTTTTCTCTTTTTTTTTGGCTGCACCATGCTGCATGCTGGATCTTAGTTCCCTGACCAGGGATCGAACCGGTGCCCCCTGCAATGGAAGCATGGAGTCTTAACCACTGGACCACCAGGGAAGTCCCTGGTTTTCTTTTTTTGTAATGCCTTTTTCTGGATTTGGTATTTGGATAATGCTGGCCTTATAGAATAAGTTGAAAAATGCTCCTTCCTCTACTGTTTTCTGGAAGAATTTGTATAAAATTGGTATTTGTTCTTCCTCAAATGGTAGAATTTGGCAGAATTTACCAGTTAAGCCAACTAGCCCTGGAGGTGTCTTTGTGGGAAGGTTTACAAGTACAAGTTCAATTTCTTTTAATAGATAGAGGCCTATTCAGATTATCTATTTCTTCTTGAGTTAATTTTAGGAGTTTGTGAATCCAACAACACATAGAAAACATCATACACCATGACCAAGTTGGCTTCATCTCAGGATCACAAGGATGTTTCAACATATGCAAATCAATCAGTGTGATACACCACATCCACAAAAGAAGACAAAAACCACATGATATCTCAACAGATGCAGAAAAAGCATTTGATAAAATTCAATATCCATTCATGATAAAAACTCTTACCGAAGTGGGTATAGAGGGAACATATCTCAACAGAATAAAAGCTATTTATGACTAACCCACAGTCAACATAATACTCAACAGTGACAAGCTGAAAGCCTTCCTGCTAAAATCTGGAACATGATAAGGATGCCCATTCTCATCACTTCTATTTAACATAGTACTGGAAGTCCTAGCCACAGCAATCATATAAGAAAAAGAAATAAAAGGTATCCAAATTGGAAGGGAAGAGGTAAAATTCTCATTATATGCAGATGACATGATACTATATACAGAAAACCCTAAAAATTCCACACAAAAGCTACTAAAACTGATAAACAAATTCAGCAAGGTAGTAGGATACAAGATTAACATACAGAAATCGGTTGCATTTCTTTACACTAACAATGACATATCAGAAAGTGAAAGTAAAGAACAATCCCTTGGGGACTTCCCTGGTGGTGCAGTGGATAAGACTCCATGCTCCCAATGCAGGGGGCCCGGGTTCGATCTCTGGTCAGGGAACTAGATCCAACATGCATGCCACAACTAAGGAGTCAGCGAGCCACAACTATAGAGCCCATATGCTGCAACTAAGGAGCTGGCAAGCCGCAACTAAGGAGCCCGCGAGCCGCAACTAAGGAGCCCGCCTGGTGCAACCAAATAAATAAATAAATATTTAAAAAAAGAAAGAAACAATCCCTTTTAAAATTACATCAAAAAAGATAAAATACTTAGAATAAACCTGACCAAGGAGGTGAAAGATTTATAGGCTGAGAACTATAAAACATTGATAAAGGAAACTGAAGATGATTTTAAAAAATGGGGACTTCCCTGGCGGTCCAGTGGTTAAGACTTTGTGCTCCCAATGCAGGGGGCATGGGTTTGATACCTGGTCGGGGAACTAAGATCCCATATGCCACACAGTGTGGCCAATAAATAAATAAATAAATAAATAAATAAATAAAGGGAAGGTATCCCATGCTCTTGGATTAGAAAAATTAGTATTGTTAAAATGGCCATACTTGCCAAAGCAATCTACATGTTTAATGTGATCCCTATCAAACTACCCATGACATTTTTCACAGAACTAGAACAAATAATCCTAAAATTTATATACAACCGTAAAAGACCCAGAATTGCCACAGCAATCCCGAGGGAAAAGAACAAAGCAAGAGGCATAACCCTCCCAGACTTCAGGCAGTACTATAAAGCTAGAGTAATCAAAAGAGCATGCTATAAAAAGAAATGAAATTGAGTTATTTGTAGTGAGGTGGATGGACCTAGAGTCTGTCATACAGAGTGAAGTAAGTCAGAAAGAGAAAAACAAATACCGTATGCTAACACATATATATGGAATCTAAAAAAAAAAAAAAAGTCATGAAGAACCTAGGGGCAGGACGGGAATAAAGATGCAGACCTACTAGAGAATGGACTTGAGGACATGGGAAGAGGGAAGGGTAAGCTGGGACAAAGTGAGAGAGTGGCATGGACATATATACACTACCAAATGTAAAACAGATAGCTAGTGGGAAGCAGCCGCATAGCACAGGGTACTTGGTGCTTTGTGACCCCCTAGAGGGGTGGGATAGGGAGGGAGATGCAAGAGGGAAGAGATATGGGGATATATGTATACGTATAGCTGATTCACTTTGTTATAAAGCAGAAACTAACACACCATTGTAAAGCAATCATACTCCAATAAAGGTGTTTTAAAAAAAAAAGAGCATGCTATTGGCACAAAAACAGACATTTGGATCAATGAAATAGAATAGAGAGCCCAGAAATAAACCCCCACATCTATGGTCAATTAATCTTCAACAAAGGAGGCAAGAATATAGAATTGGGAAAAAGTCTCTTCAGCAAGTGGTGTTGGGAAAGCTGGACAGCTGCATGTAAATCAATGAAGTTAGAACACACCCTCACACCATACACAAAAATAAACTCAAAATGGCTTAAAGACTTAAATATAAGACAAGACACCATAAAACTCCTAGAAGAGTACATAGACAAAACATTCTCTGACATAATCGTACCAATGGTCAGTCTCCCAAGGCAATAGAAATAAAAGCAAAAAGACCCAAATGGGACCTAATCAAACATAAGCTTTTGCACAGCAAAGGAAATCATAAAGAAAACAAAAAAACAACCTATGGACTGGGAGAAAATATTTGCAAATGATGTGACCAACAAGGGCTTCTAAAATATACAAACAGCTCATACAACTCAATAATAAGAAAACAAACAACCCAATCAGAAAGTGGCCAGAAGACAGAAATAGACATTTCTCCAAAGATGACATACAGATGGCCAACAGGCACATGAAAATATGGTCAACATCACTAATTATTAGAGGAATGCAAACCAAACCACAGTGAGGTACCACCTCACACTAGTCAGAATGGCCACCATTAAAAAGTCTACGAATACAATGCTGGAAAGGTTGAAAAGGAAACCCTCCTATACTGTTGGTAGGAACATAAATTGGTGTAGCCACTATGGAGAACAGTATGGAGGCTCCTCAGAAAACTAAAACTAGAGTTGCCATATGATCCAGCAATCCCACTCCTGAGCATATATACAAACAAAACTGTAATTCAAAGAGATACATGTACCCTTGTATTCATAGCAGCACTATTTACAATAGCCAAGACATGGAAAAAAGTGTCCATCGACAGATGAATGGATAAAGAAGACGTGGTACTTATTTCCAATGGAATGTTACTTAGCCATAAAAAAGACTGAAATAATGCCATTTGAAATTACATGGATGGACCTAGAGATTACCATACTAAGTGAAGTAAGTCAGAAAGAGAAAGACAAATACCATATGGTATCACTTATATGTGGAATCTAAAATATGACACAAATGAACTGATCTATGAAATGGAAACAGACTCACAGACACAGAGAACAGACTTGTGGTTGCCAAGGGGGAGGGAGGGTTGGAGAAGGGTGGATTGGGAGTTTGGGATTAGCAGATGCAAACTATTATATATAGAATGGATAAACAACAAGGTCCTATTGTATAGCACAGGGAACTATATTCAGTATCCTGTAATAAACCATAATGGAAAAGAAAAAACAATTAGTAGTTTGGGTCTTTCAAGAAATTTGTCTATTTAATCTAAGTTGCTGAAGTTATTGGCATAAATTTGTTTATCATTTTCCCTTATTATCCTTCCAATGTTTATAGGATCTGCAGTGATGTCCACTCTCTCATTCCTGATATTGGTCATTTGTGTCTTCTCTGTTTTTCCCCCCTGACCAGTGCGGCTAGAGATTCATAAATTTTACTAATTTCAAAAAACCACTTTTTGATTTTACCAGTTTTCTCTGTTGGTTTCCTATTATCTATTTCTTTAATTTCAGCTCAGATATATACTTCCTTTCTTTGAATGTCTATTAACTTTGTGAAAAAGTGTTAACCTCACTATTCACTAAGTCATTCAATAAATATTCTCTGAACATCTACCACGGGCCAGGCAATGGAATCAGCAGCGGGCAAAAGTACAGCCATTTCCTTCATGGAGCTTATAGGAGTCACTTATACATAATCTCTTATAATGGAACAGATTGTTCATTAATCAAATAACACCAACAAACATACATTTGTAAGTTGGACATACATAATTTTATGAAGAAACGGTAACTAAAGACATGATAATAAATAAAGCAATGAGAAAAATTTTTCTCCTAGTAAATTAACAAAAAGTTTTTAAATCAGGCAATTTGGGCTTCCCGGGTGGTGCAGTGGTTAAGAATCCGCCTGCCGATGCAGGAGACACACGTTCGAGCCTTGGTCCGGGAAGATCCCACATGCCGCGGAGCAACTAAGCCCCTGCGTCACAACTACTGAGCGTGTGCTCTAGAGGCCCGCGTGCCTACAGCCCCGTGCTCTGCAACAAGAGAAGCCACTGCAATGAGAAGCCCGCACACTGCAACGAAGAGTAGACCCCGCTCGCTGCAGCTAGAGAAAGTCTGCACACAGCAACGAAGACCCGATGCCACCAAAAATAAATAAATAAATAAATTTATTTTAAAAAATCAGGCAATTTTATGGTATAGTGTAAAAAAATGGTACAAAGTTTTTGGAAAATAATTTTGTAATATACATCAAAAGCCTTAAAAATGTTAATAGCCTTTGACTCAATAAATTTCCTTTCATGTTTTGTTCCTAAGAAAATGATCAGAAATGCAAAGATTTATATGCAAGAACATTTATCACAATACAATTTGAACAGCCAAAAAAGTGCTGAACAAACTGTGATACATACATATGATAGGATATTACGCGGACATTAAAATGCTTTTGATAAAGTTTAAATGACATGTGAAAATGCTCATGATTTAATGTTATACTCTATGATCTCAACTCTATAAAAATATATACATAAGCATTAAAAAGAAAGACCAAGAGAAATGTAGCAAATCAGTATTAACAATGGTTATTGCTGGGTGATAAGATTACAGATCATTTCATTTTATACAATTTCATTTCTATACTATCCAGTTTTCTACAACGAGTCTATATTACTTTTGCAATTAGAAAAGGTGTTAAAAATAAATATACACATACATAATTGTGAGACTAGTTGCCATGGAAAATGGCAGAAATAAAATAGAAAAAAGAATGGTGTGGGAGGTGCCCAGTAATTTGGAGAAGAAAGTAATCAGGGAACATTGCTAGGAACAATATTTATAGCTTCTGATGTCTATACCTGACACACAAGATATAGGCAAACAAACAAAGCCTGTTTGGGAGCTCAGCATAGGGGAGTGACCATGAGCTCCTAGGGATCGCTGGAATTTGGGGAGATAGGAAGCGAATGTATGACTGTGGAGAGGGCAAGCTGTACGCACTATGGACCATAACACCTGCCTCACCATCTCTCACTCTAATCTAGTCATATGGACTTTCTTGCTGTCCCTCAACACTGCCAGGCATCACAGTTTCTGCCTCAGGGCCTTTGCACCAGTGCTGTTTCCTCTGCTTCAAAAGTTTCCTCCTTCCCTCACCTGCTTCAAGTTTTTGACCAAATGTCACTTTCTTGTTGAGACTTGTAATCCTCTGTTACCCTGCTCCAATAGAATGTACGCTCCATAAGTACAAGAGGTTCTTTGGTCTGTTTTATTTACCACTGCATTCCCAGTATCTACAAATGTATCTGGCACATAGTAGGCGATCGACAGGTATTTGTTGAATAAATAAATGGTTACTGGTATTACTCTTAATGGAGTGTTTTGTGAAAGTTTAGATGTGTAAACACTGCCCACTAAGAACCAACAAGGAGTCACTAAGAACAGAAGACAGCTCGTGAACCCTCCTTGATGCTTCTGGCCAGGCTGTTTAAACACTTCCCTCCAGGAGGATCTCAGCTCAGACATTCAGCCAGTTATGAACTCAACCAATGACTCTTTCATCCAGCACACATTTCTCCATCCGGTCTATGGGGCATGGGGATCTCTTTAGCAAACTGATGGAATGTCTGTTAGAGTCTAGATAGTTGCTTCCACATTTTCCATGCCTGGCTAGTCTACTAAATGAAATAAAATTATTCGGATATGACTCATTCTTAGTGAACAGGAAAATGTGAGAAGCTTAATTTGTCCTGTTGGTCTCAAAGTGCAAGGAAGTAGTGATCAGGTCAGTGTAAGGAATCACTTTCTAAGAGTCAGAGCTGTACAAAGTGAAATGCACTGCAGGGGGTGTAGTAAGTGTCCTGTCAGTAGGGGTATTCAAGTGGAGGCTGGATGATGACACAGTGAGGATATTGTAGGATGGGTGGTTGGGCTAGAAGTAGGTTGAACTTGAGGTCTCTTTCAACTGAGAGTCTTCTTTTTAAAGAAATCACATTTATTTTCTTTTCCATTATCATTTATCACAGGATATTGAATATAGTTCCCTGTGCTATACAGTAGGTCCTTGCTGTTTATCCATTCTATATATAATAGTTTGCATCTGCTAATCCCAAACTCTCAATCCACCCTTCCCCAAGCCTCCCTCCCCCTTGGCAACCATAAGTCTGTTCTCTATGTCTGTGAGTCTGTTTCCATTTCGTAGGTAAATTCATTTGTGTCATATTTTAGATTCCACATATAAGTGATACCATATGGTATTTGTCTTTCTCTTTCTGACTTACTTCACTTAGTATGATAATCTCTAGGTCCTTCCATGTAACTGCAAATGACATTATTTCATTATTTTTTATGGCTAAGTAATACTCCATTGTATAAAGGTACCACATCTTCTTTATCCATTCATCTGTCAGTGGACATTTAGGTTGTTTCCGTGTCTTGCCTATTGTGAATAGTGCTGCTATGAACACAGGGGTAACTTTTTAAATTATAGTTTTGTTTGGATATATGCCCAGGAGTGGGATTGCTGGATCATATGGCAACTCTATTTTTACCAACTGAGAGTCTCTGATTCATGCACACAGGTCTTACGAAAGCAAGTGGCATATTGCAGGCTGTAAGAAGATACTGGGGCTCAGCAGGTTAACAACAAGCTGGCCAGGAAACCCAGAGACTGATACGTTCTAGTTCGTCTATTGCTGATGCAGTAAAAAATTATTTCCTATGTCTGTGTTTCATTTTTTTTTTTACATCTTTATTGGAGTATAATTGCTTTACAATGGTGTGTTAGTTTCTGCTTTATAACAAAGTGAATCAGTCATACATATGTTCCCATATCTCTTCCCTCTTGCGTCTCCCTCCCTCCCACCCTCCCTACCCCACCCCTCCAGGCAGACTCTGTGTTTCATTTTTAATGCAAGTATTAATATTCATTTGGTACTTTGTGAAAGCACTCCTATTTGAAAAATAAGGATAGAAATGTCAACCAAGTTATCAGTGGAGCCTGAAAAAGAATGATCTCAAAGCCAGTAAGTATTAAACAGGAAGACGCAAAATACGATGTCAACAACTGCCCTTACTCAACATTACAGATGTTAGATGATTAAGCACTAGACATGAAACCCACAGAGTCTCCTTGGTACCAAAGACACAAATCCCTGTCTCCTGAAAGACCCTGAGCATCTGAGAACGTTCTCGCGCCAGTTCAGGAGTAACGGTTTCTAGGGACCTCTGAAAATCTTGTCCCCATAATATTCAGCAATTCCACTTCTAAGTATATGCCCAAGAGCTGAAAGCAGGGACTTGAACAGATACGTGTACACCCATGCTCATAGCAGCATTATTCATAATAACCAAGAGGTGGAAGCAACACGAGAGGATGAATAAACAAAATGTGGTGTATACACACATGGAATATTATTCAGCCTTAAAGAGGAAGGAACGTGTGACACATGCTACATCATGGATGAAACTTGAGGACATTAGGCTAAGTGAAATAAGCCAATCACAGAGGGACAAATATTGTATGATTCCACTTGCATGAGGTACCTAGAGTAGCCAAATTCATAGAAACAGAAAGTAGAATGGTGGTTGCCAGGGGTGGTGGGGAAGAAAGGGGAGGGGGGAATTATTATTTAATGGGTACAGAGTTTCAGTTTAGGGAGATGAAAAAGTTCTGCAGCTGGATGGTGGTGATGGTTGTACAACAGCATGAATGTACTTAATGCCACTGAACTGCACACTTAAAAATGGTTACAATGGAAAATTTTATATTATGTATAGTTTACCACAGTAAAAAAAAAAAAAAAAGTCTTGCCAATATTTTGCAAATTGATGGCACCTGCATATTTCTACCCTTCTCCCCTCTAGAAAATATTCAGATGGATTTGTATGGGATGCTTTAGGGTAAAGAACTGAACACTACTTACATATTTTAATTATATGATTTGTTCAGGAACATAAAGCTCTATTATGTACATTTTGGCTTAATCATAAATTAATCATGCTTGGTATATTACATTGACAAGTCTATATTTTTTAGACAATAATTGCACACTTACTAGTTGGATTCGCTTTCAAATATACTTTTGGTTAAAAATAGAGACTCAGGGGCTTCCCTGGTGGTGCAGTGGTTAAGAATCCACCTGCCAATGGAGGGGACACGGGTTCAAGCCCTGGTCTGGGAAGATCCCACATGCCACGGAGCAACTAAGCCCGTGCGCCACAACTACTGAGCCTGTGCTCTAGAGCCCGTGAGCCACAACTACTGAGCCTGCGTGCCTAGAACCCGTGCTCTGCAACAAGCAAAGCCACCGCAATGAGAAGCCCGTGCACCGCAACGAAGAGTAGCCCCTGCTCACGGCAACTAAAGAAAGCCTGCGTGCAGCAGCGAAGACCCAAGGAAGCCATAAATAAATAAATAAATTTATAAAAAAAAAATAGAGACTCAAATTTAAGGAACTGAGTTTCTTTTACTTCATTTTCTGCAAGTTGATGAGGAACGGGAAAAACCTGTTTTAAATCTCTCAACATCACAGCAGCAGCCAGGCTCTGACTTGGCGGGAAGCTGATGTGATACCTCATTAATTAGAAAAAGGATCCCTGCCTTGATTCTGAGCTTTCACCTCCATCCTGTGTTTGTGTCCTCTTAACTGGTCCCTATTTCTCAGTTTGTGTTCCTGTTTTTGTCAGAGATCTGGAGCATTCCCAAGTGTCTTGGTTCTTACAGCTGAACTGCCTTATTCCCTACTCTCACAGCCTTCCAAGTCCTCGGGTGGGGGGGGGTTCTATTCTCTTGCCAGTCCCTTCCCCAGGTCTGGCTCCCTGCGCCGCCCCCAAGCATAGCAGGAAGGGGACCCTTCTAGGGGACTCATCTCCCAGAGGCTGATTGCCCAGCACTCTTCTCTGCCCACACATTGGTGGGGGGGCCCACTTCTGGGTCTTGACTCCAACAGGGCCCAGAGACAGCTGAACTGCCAGGCTCCGTGCCTAGCTGGTGAGACCTCACAGCTGGACCAGTCCCTCCCCTGACTCTCAGCTGGAACTCCTCTCCCAGGTCCCCTGCACAGCACCATCTACTTCTAGGGTCTCCCTGTTTGTACTGTCCTGGGGCTTGTCATTCTCCACATCCCGTGAGATTCGGGATAGGTGACATGTTGATGGTGAGGCTCTGGGAACAGGGGCTGGCGGTGAGGTCAGGTGACCTTCCCAGCCAGGGAAGGAGTGCTACAGAGGCAGGAAGGAGACTGGAGAGGATACATGTGTCCCTCCAGGCCTTGTCCCAGGGCGGCAGCCGCATCCCCACCTCTTCTCGTCCAACTGGCCTCCTCCTTCCCTTAACTCCTACCATGAGTCTTGTCTGTGTCACCCTGGGAGCCTTTGGTCATATAACACCTTGCAGGTGACTGAGCTGCTCTGTGTGGCTTGTATTCCCAAGCAGCCTCCAGCAGAAGTCTTGAATTTTGAATTTTTTAGGCACTATTAAACTTACCCCAGGCACGTGGTATATGCTCAATAGATCCCAATTTAAAGTCTTTTTGAAGCCAGTGTCATCCCTTCAAGAATTTGCTTGTCACCAGGCCACGTGCTAAATGATTTAGATGAATTCTCTCATTTAGCCTTCAAGACAACACCATGGAGTAGGCGGTATTATCTCCCCTATTATAGCTGAGGCAACTGAGGCATAACTTGCCCAAGATCATCCAGCAAGGGCTTCCCTGGTGGCGCAGTGGTCGAGAGTCCGCCTGCCGATGCAGGGGACGCGGGTTCGTGCCCCAGTCCGGGAAGATCCCACATGCCGCGGAGCGGCTGGGCCTGCGAGCCATGGCCTCTGAGCCTGCGCGTCCGGAGCCTGTGCTCCGCAACGGGAGAGGCCACAACAGTGAGAGGCCCGCGAACCACAAAAAAAAGGATCATCCAGCAAAAATGCAGATGAACTGGGATTTGAACTGCCCTCGGCGGCATGTGGCCTCCCCTTTGATGGGCAGAACTGACTCTTCAGCCCAGCAGCCACAACTCCCTGAACGCTACCCCGGCCCAGGCCGCTGGCTCATAGCTCAGAATATTCAGAAAGGAAGGGAGACTAGGGACAGAACAGTCCATTCACTCTTTCTCTTATTCGGTCAATAAGCAACCGTAGGCCAGCTGTGGACATGGGTCTGCCTGGCTGATATGTTTGCACATCTTTCCTCCTCCTGGCCACCTACATCTCACTCTTCTTTACCTGGTGAAGGATGGCTCTGCCTTCGACTCAGCCGAGTATCTCCTCCAGGAAGGACCTGGCCTTGTTCACTGCTATTGGCATGTGGTTTGGGGTCCAGAAATGTACGTTTTGACTTCCTGTGCCCCTTACAGTTTTATCCTAGACCCCTGCCTCTAGCTCTGGTGCTTATAAACTGTTGATATGCAGGGAGGGACTGAAAAGCAAGTTGATGTTTCAGGAGTTTTGGGGGGGACGCTTTTTAAAAACTATGCAGGCATATCCTGCCTTACATAATAGATGTAGTTAGAAAGGTTGTGGGTACATGAACTTTTTATGAATTGAAATCCTGTTTTCTCACTGATGGACGTTTCAGAGGTGACTTTATTCTAAATTGCTATTAAATGTCACTTTTTAAACGTGCTGGGCCCCAATACTTTGAAAACAAACTTTCTCAAGTGAACCTTTCTATAGGGTGATAATTATCCACACACAATCCCTTAAGTGCTCTGACATATCTTTACATTTAAAAGAATGTTTTTGGAATCCTTTTACAAAACGAATGACCACCGTCAGTTTATAAATTGTTATGGTCAAGATTTGGGGAGCTCAAATTAATTCTGATGTGGGTGCGTATAGTTAAAATAGAACTAAATAGCTCAAACAAAAACTGAGCAGTTCTCTGCAAAATGCCCTCCACCAACTCCTCCCCCACCCAGGGGCAACCACAGGCAACTCCTTTTGGCTCAGAGATTTCCCTTTACTTGTGTGGAGTCAGAGCTGCAGCCCACAAGCCACAAAGCTTCAGTGAAAGTATTTCTTAAGCCCTGTTAACACTGGTGGGCACAGGCAGGCTGAGCCAGCATGAAGTAAGATGGTCTGATTGTCAGCACGCTCTGTAGATGCTGGAGGAACACTCCGACATGTGGTCTCTGATCAAAGATACGTACTGTTGTCAGATGCTGTGAAGGGTGACACTGAGATAGAGTGGGCTACGGTCTTAGGACAAGTTAAGAAAGGCCTGACAAAGGAGGAATAGGGCAGAAGGTAAAAGGCCCCCTAACCCCAGCACATAGTCCTGTGCTTGGAAGACTTCCTCAGCCACAGTGCTTATAGCAGTAGCATCAAAAACTGTGTGTGTATGTGTGTAGCTTACTTGTGCATGTTTTCTTATCCGGGTTAAGAGCAAATCCTTTAGGGCAGCGGCAAAAGTAGGAGCTGTCGGTGTTTACACACTCATGTTCACATCCGTGGTTTTCTGAGGTACAGTAGTCCACAGCTGTAAAGATTAAAACACAGAGTTTAAGTAGAAACACAAACAGAGGTAAAGGGCATTGTAGAATGGAAACATACTTATAACAAATATAAGTAAGGATTAATATTTTTGCCCCCAGAAAAGGATGGATAAATAAATATGAATCTAAAACCTCCCTTCTGAAAAAAAAAATCAGGAGTCTGGATCAGACAATTCATATCAGAAGATACTAAAGAACTTACAGGACTTCCCTGGTGGCTCAGTGGTTAAGAATCCGCCTGCCAGAACTATTTACAATAGCCAGGACATGGAAGCAACCTAAGTGTCCATCGACGGATGAATGGATAAAGAAGGTGTGGCTCATATATACAATGGAATATTACTCAGCCATGAAAAGAAACGAAATTGAGTTGTTTGTAGTGAGGTGGATGGACCTGGAGTCTGTCATACAGAGTGAAGTAAATCAGAAGGAGAAAAACAAATACCGTATGCTAACACATATATATGGAATCTAAAAAAAAAAAAAACCAAAGGTTCTGAAGAACCTAGGGGCAGGACAGGAATAAAGACGCAGGTGTAGAGAATGGACTTGAGGACACGGGGAGGGAGAAGGGGAACCTGGGATGAAGTGAGAGAGTGGCATTGACATATATACGCTACCAAATGTAAAATGGATGGCTAGTGGGAAGCAGCCGCATAGCACAGGGAGATCAGCTCAGTGCTTTGTGACCACCTAGAGAGGTGGGATAGGGAGGGTGGGCGGGAGACACAAGAGGGAGGGAATATGGGGGTATATGTATACGTATAGTTGATTCACTTTGTTATACAGCAGAAACTAACACAACAATGTAAAGCAATTATACTCCAACAAAGATGTTAAAAAAAAAAAGAATCTGCCTGCCAATGCAGGGCACATGGGTCCAAACCCTGGTCCGGGAAGATCACACATGTTGCGAAGCAACTAAGCCCGTGTGCCACAAATATTGAGCCTGCACTTTAGAGCCCGCAAGCCACAACTACTGAGCCTGTGTGCCACAACTACTGAAGCCTGCGCACCTAGAGCCTGTGCTCCACAACAAGAGAAGCAACCACAATGAGAATCCCACGCACTGAAACGAAGAGTAGCCCCTGCTCGCTGCAACTAGAGAAATCCCGCGTGCAGCAATGAAGACCCAACACAGCCAAAAATTAATTAATTAATTAATTTTTAAAAGAATCCAATGGTGGCAAGGGAGCATGGAAACAGAGTCCGATCATTAATAATGGGTGGCATTATGAACTGATAAAAATTCTTCTGGAAGGACATTTGACAGTATTCACTCTGGAAATGTGGCCCCAAGAAATAATTGAAAAAAAGGAGGAAATTAACTAAACAGAATAAGCTATTTATAGCAGCATTATTTACAGTGACCAAAAAATTAGGAAAATAAGATGAACGTTTAATAAGGATAAATGGTTTAGTAAGTTACGAGAAAATGTGCTGGCCTACTTCTCATTAATCCTACAAATATTCACCGAGCACCTACTCTGGGCCTGGCCCTAATTTAGGTGCTAAGGATGGAACAGATAACAAAACAGACAAAAACTCCAGTCCTAGAGAAGCTTCCATTTGGATGGTGGTGGTAGATAAAAAAGAAAACAAACAAGTAAAGAACACAGTCTCTTAGAAGGTGGAGAGTGTTCTGCAGAAAAATAAGATGGCACAAAGGAATAGAGACTGTGGCAGGGTGGGTGAGAGTGAGGGTATGATGTAATAGCAGTGGTCAGGAAGGTGGCAGTTGGGCAGAGTCTTGAATGAGGTATGGGCCCTGTGGATATCTGCGAGGGAGCGTCCCGGGCAAAGGGAACAACAGCAGGTGCAAAGGCCCAGAGGTGGGAATATGCCTGGTGAGCTGGAGAATCAGCAAAGAGGCCAGAGTGGCTGGAGCAGAGAGGGGTGAGAGGTGAGAACAAGTGCAGATCAGGAGGGACTGTAGGGCCACTGCCAGGACTTTGGCTTTTACTCTGAGTGATTAGGGAGTCTCTGGAGGGTTCTGAACAAAGGAATCAAGAATAGACCATAGCAGGCAAATGTGACAGTAGAAAACCAGCTAGGAAGCTAGTACAATAATCCCAGTGAGGAACTGGAGGGGCGGGGGGAGGTAAACCAGAACAGTGCAGGAAGGAGGTGGGGCGGAGAGAGAGGGGTGGTCCTCTGGGTTGAGGTGTGTCCCCCTATAAATATACCTGTGAATGTGAACTTATTTGGAAATAGGGTCTTTGCAAATACAATCAAGGTAAGATGAGGTCATTCGTCTGGGGCCTAATCGATTATGACTGGTGTCCTTATAGGAAGAGAAGAATGCCACGTGAAGACAGATGGGAGTGATGCAGCTGTAAGCTAAGGAGTGCCGGGGACCAACACCCACCGTCAGAAGCAAGGAAGGGTTCTCCCCTACAAGGTTCAGAGGGGGCATGGTCCTGCCAGCACCTTGATGTCAGACTTCCAGCCCCCAGAGCTAGGAGGCAATACATTTCTGTTGTTTTCAGTCACCTGGTTTGTGATTCTTTGTTGTGGCAGCCCTAGAGAACTGTCAATAACACACCAGGTTGAAAGTGGGGTCAGTAAGATTCCTGTCAGATTAGAGGTGAGGTGAGGGAAAAAGGGAGGGATTAAGGCGGACTCAGGGATGGGGAAGGTGCAGGTTTTGCAGGGAACGCTCAGGAGTTCCATTTGGGGCAGTAGGTAGTTATTAACATTATAATTCTAACATAACTATAAATAGGAAGACAATTACGATTTGGTGAAAGAAGTAGATCTGAAAGTTGTATATTTACAGTGATTATATCCAGGTAAAATATGGCTGTAAGGCAGAACCTGAAAATTAGAAATAAAAATGCTTGCTGTGTAGGCAAGGTCGTAGGATTAAGGATGATATATTTTTTTCCTTAAAAAATGTTTCCCTCTATATAATGATTTAGGATATCTGAATATCAAAACTTTGTAAATAATAAGGAAATGGAACCTGCAAATCAGTACACATGCACAATTTAAAAAAGCAAAGCCACGCATTGAGAAGACATTACATACTTAACACATTAATCAAAAGATGCAAGGGGAAAAGCTAAAGATTTTTAAAGGGTAATGACATGTGTTGTTTATTCTTTAGCTCCCAGGCTTCATTAAGTTTCTGTTAAGTTATTGATTTTTTGTAACTTCACTCCCTAAAGAGTTCTAATAGCGCCTCATATTTGTGATTTTAATACGCAAGCAATTTTGGTGGGAACAGTGCATTCATACAGTCTTAGGATCTGAATATCATGGACATTAGCCAGTTCCTGGAGTTGAGTCAAAATATAAATTTTGAGCTAGCACCAGATCCTTCTAAAAGTTAATGTCTCATCTTTCAAGAACCAATGTATCAGGACTTCCTTGGTGGTCCAGTGGTTAAGAGTCCACGCTCCCAGCGCAGGTGGCCTGGGTTCGATCCCTGGCCGGGGAGCGAGATCCCACATGCTGCAACTAAGAACCCACATGCCGCAACTAAAAGATCCCACATGGGGCAACGAAGATCCCGCACATGGCACCGAAGATCCCACATGCTGCAACTCAGACACGGCGCAGCCAAATAAATAAATATTAAAAAAAAAAACGAATTACTGTATCATTAAACAAATAACTGGAGACACTGAGGGCACAGATAAAGGATACCAAGCCCTGGCACGTGCCCCAGGCCACATGTCACAGGAGTGGGCCTTGCTGTAGCCCACGCTAACCTGTGTTAGCAGGAGACACTCCCCATCTGCAACCTCCTTGTGCTGGGCCTGAGCTGCCATCTTGCAAATCTCCCAACCCCTGATATGGGTGTCTGCTGTCAGTCAGCTGCGCCCACCTCAGGCCACCCACTCGTTAGTATCCCTTCCAAACAGAAGAGCTGCTAATCTACCTGACACAAACGTTCCACGCCCCTGACAGCACCACGATGATGAGTGGGCAGGTCACTGTACCTAAAAGGCTGAAACTCAGACTCTGACTCTCTCTCAAACTTCCTCTTACACACCATGGGGTATAATCTCTGTGCCCAGCCCTCAGAGAGACACTGGCCCCATATTAGACTGGGGAGAGACTAGAAACTTTGCTTAGACCTAAAGTCTAAGCCACATACTCCAATCTTGTCTTTTTTCCCAGAATGCTCTAGAGCACAGTATCCAATATTGGATGAGGTGTTAATAAAGTTGCACAGAAGCAGCTCTTTTTTTTTTTTTTTTTTTGCGGTACGTGGGCCTCTCACTCTTGTGGCCTCTCCCGTTGCGGAGCACAGGCTCCAGACGCGCAGGGTCAGCGGCCATGGCTCACGGGTCCAGCCGCTCCACGACATGTGGGATCTTCCCAGACCGGGTCACGAACCCGTGTCCCCTGCATCGGCAGGCGGACTCTCAACCACTGCGCCACCAGGGAAGCCCAGAAGCAGTTCTTTTAATTGACCTCCACTCAACTAACTTCCGATCAATCACTGCTTTTCATGCCCCCTGAAAATATGGAACCTGATGCCCAGAACACGCTAAATGCTCAAGGTTATTGGAACCCCTGTGCTTTCGAATACCTGTGTACTTCTCTTGTTGGCTGGCCTGCATGCTTATTCTTTCTTTCTTTATTTATTTTTGGCAGCATTGGGTCTTCATTGCTGCACGCAGGCTTTCTCTAGTTGCGGCGAGCAGGGGCTACTCTTTGTTGCGGTGCGTGGGCTTCTCATTGCGGTGGCTTCTCTTGTTGTGGAGCACGGGCTCTAGGCACGCAGGTTTCAGTAGTTGTGGCACGCGGGCTCAGCAGGTGTGGCTTGCGGGCTCTAGAGTGCAGGCTCAGTAGTTGTGGTGCACGGGCTTAGTTGCTCCGTGGCATGTGGGATCTTCCCGGACCAGGGATCGAACCCACGTCCCCTGCATTGGCAGGTGGATTCCCAACCACTACAACACCAGGGAAGTCCCTGGGTTTCATGCTTATAAAGCAGCCCTGGAAGAACACTTGTGCTCCAGAGCACCTATATACTTTTCCTATTGACTGATTGTACGCTTATAAAGCATCAGTTGTCTAAGTGTGGTGGTGACCCAACTGCAACAATCATCCCTTGAGAACTTCTTAGGAATGCAAACTCTCAGGCCCCACCCCAGACCTACTGAATCAGAAACTCTGTGTATGGGGTCCAAGAATATGTGTTTTAACAAGCTCTCCATGTGATTCTGATGCATGTGAAAATTTTAAAACGACTGTTAAAATGAATCAAAGTTGTTTTTGTTTCCAAACTTTTATATGCCATTTGTACACATTATTGTAATTAATTGAAATACTATAAAACCCAATTAAATATAAGTAAGCACTAAAACGAATTGAATTTTAAAAAAAGAAAAAAACAAGTTGAAAGCTTTGGAAAGAATTAAGGCAATCTGCTAACCAAAATTTCTCTAGAACCAGGCATAGATGAAACACGTAAAGGACTAGGGAAAATTTCATAAAAATTTACAGATTCTGCCCTTAGACTGTTTTACAGAAATCTTCAAATTCTTTTTTTTTAATTAATTTATTTATTTATTTATGGCTGTGTTGGGTCTTCATTGCTGCACGCGGGCTTTCTCTAGTTGAGGTGAGCAGGGCTACTCTTTGTAGCGGTGCACAGGTTTCTCACTGTGGTGGTTTCTCTTGTTGCAGAGCACGGGCTCTAGGGTGCGCGGGCTTCAGTAGTTGTGGCACATGGGCTCAGTAGTTGTGGCTCGCGGGCTCTAGAGCGCAGGCTCAGTAGTTGTGGTGCACGGGCTTAGTTGCTCGCGGCATGTGGGATCTTCCCAGACCAGGGCTCGAACCCGTGCCCCCTGCACTGGCAGGCGGATTCTTAACCACTGTGCCACCAGGGAAGCCCAAAGTCTTCAAATTCTTGCTCCAATTTTTAAAAAATCAAAATTGAAAACCACAGACAACACATTATGGGTATGATTTATGCAAGAAAGATCTTTTTAAATCATATTTTAAAAATGAACTTAAAATTAGTAATTTTTGGAAGAGTAATCAAAAGCAATTTTTTGTTGTTGTTGTTGTTGCGGTATGCGGGCCCCTCACCGCTGCGGCCTCTCCCGCTGTGGAGCACAGGCTCCGGACGCGCAGGCCCAGCGGCCATGGCCCACGGGCCCAGCCGCTCTGCGGCACATGGGATCCTCCCGGACCAGGGCACGAACTCGCATCCCCTGTACCAGCAGGCGGACTCTCAACCACTGAGCCACCAGGGAAGCCCAAAAGCAATTTTTATTATAAGTACATTTATGTGTTTTAAAGAAAGTGTAAATGCTTAAGGTAGGTTTGGAGATGCATTTTCCATGATTCTGCTCTTTAAATGAAAATTTTCATCTATTAGCCAATCTCACAGGATAAGAAGTTTTCTCCTGGACTTTGATTCTCGTGTTGGTTTTGTTTCTAGTGTGCATGGCTCTCTGGGGAACTGAAGGGAAAAGGGGAGATTGGCAAGGCAGGATTCAAGCATTCCTGGGTCCCAAGACCCTGGCCTGTAAAACCTGAAGGTGTCAAACCCCACTTTGATTTGAGGGCCACCCACTGGCTCACTGCCAGACCTCTGAGGACAGTAGAGAAGGGCATCGTGAGACACGGAAGAACCCACTTCTGGGCACGTGAACCTAAAAGCTTTCTAAGGGTGAGAGAGTTCCAGTCCGTTCAACTCTGACATCCTTCGCTGCATGTTTTGGGTTCTTTGCATAACTTCCTTAGTTGCCAAATTGTACTTATAAAAAGAGAGGCCTAGCTAGCGGGAAGCAGCCGCATAGCACAGGGAGATCAGCTCGGTGCTTTGTGACCGCCTAGAGGGGTGGTATAGGGAGGGTGGGAGGGAGGGAGACGCAAGAGGGAAGAGATATGGGGACATATGTATATGTTTAACTGACTGACTTTGTTATAAAGCAGAAACTAACACACCATTGTAAAGCAATTACACACCAATAAAGATGTTTAAAAAAAAAAAAAATAAGGGAGGCCAAGTTTAGGGGGCGGATGTATGGAGGTGACTTATGTGTGTAACTCAGAGGACTGTTGTTCCAAGTCCTCTCCTACTTCAACGAAATCCTTTCTTGGTCATTTTGCCTGAAAATTCTACTCTCTACAACCAGAAAGATTAATTCCTTGGTTGTAGTCCTTCAGCCCTCCAGATCACAAAGTGCTAAAATCTCAGGGTCGGAAGCCAGTCTCAGCCTAACATGTGAGAAATCACTCATCTGTCTCCTATTTGGCGCAAGGTAATAAAGCCTAAGATTGACAGTCTCTGATTTACAATCTGGTCAGATTCCAAGGTCTCCCAGCAGGGATCAGTCTGCAAAGAGGATGGCCTTAGAAGAAACAGGATATTTTACGGAGGAATGTTTGGGTTTTTAAGTGTGTTGATGACAGACTAAGAAAAACCAAATTTGTCATTTAGAGAAATGGTAGAACCAGTTTACTTGCTGAGTATATATAAGACACACTCACAGAGTCAGATTCACAAAACCTCTCTTACCCAGGGCATGACTGAATTCTTACATGTAGGAGTTCAAAACTCAGAGAAAGCTTCCTATTGATTTTGATAGCAATAAGGAAGTGTTCTGGGCTAAATTCTGTCTTCCCACCTTAAATTCATTTGTTGAAGTCCCAATCCCCAGTTGGTCAGATGGTGATTGCGTTTGGAGATAAGGACCTTTAAAGGGTGATTAGGTTAAAATGAGGCCATTAGGGTGTGTCCTAATCCAATCTGACTGGTATCCTTATGAGAAGTGGAAATTTGGACACACACAGAGGCACCAGGCATGCATGGGCACAGAACAAAGACCACATGCAGAAGCAGCAAGCCAAGGAGAGAAACCTCAGAAGAAATCAACCCTGCTGACACCCTGACTTTGGACTTCTAGCCTCCAGAACTGGGAGAAAATAGATTTCTATTGACACTCGCTCTGCGGTATTTTGTTATGGCAGCCCTAGCAAACTAAGACAGGGAGAAATCCTTGTACTGGGGGGAGATCATGCTTCAAGCATGAGGAGTAAGCTGAAAATCTGACCTTTCAATACAAAGATTGATCCTCCCATCCCTTGTCGCCAACTTAAATATCAACCATTCCCTTCTCACTGAAGGTGACTGATATAGGAGAATATAGGAGGAAAGCTTTGAGGGCAGCAATAACAGCATGCTAAATCCCCATGTTATGTACCACCATCATTCTGGGTATGGACCTCAATATGATTTTTCAAATGTACCGTATGTTTGATGCATTATTAAATGCAAGCATTCATAAGAAGACAAAAATTCATAAAGGATATAGAAATTCAGATTCAACTGTTTCTCAGTTGACCATGTATAGCACTGTTCCAAGTGCTTCCAATATATTTTTAAAAAATTTTTTATTGGACTGCAGTTGATTTGCAATGTTGTGTTAGTTTCAGGTGTACGGCAAAGTGAATCAGTTATACACAGACATATATCCACTCTTTTTCAGATTCTTTTCCCATATAGGTCATTACAGAGTATTGAGGCTTCCCATACATTAACGCATTTCACCCTCACAACAACCCTTGGAGGTAGGTATTGTTTTCCTCAATTTACAGATGAAGCCACTGAAACAGAGAGGTCAAGAGACCTATAAAATGTGGATAACGATAGTACCTACCTCAAAGGATTGTTGCAATTATAAGTAAAAGGTTTCAAGCAGGTCCTAGGATTTAGTAACATTAAAGAACTGTACATTATATTTTTATCACACTGCCTCCCTAATCAGATAAGGTTGAATTTGGGAGTAAAGAGATACCTTAATGCTACTCAGTTGTTCCACAACCGTTTACTGAGCAATTACTACGTGTCAGGCATTGCGCTAAATCCTGGATGGTAATGACAAGCAAATAGCATCTTAAGATGGTAAGACATCTTTTTCTTTCTTGAATTTTATTTTATTTATATTTTTATACAGCAGGTTCTTATTAGTCATCCATTTTATACACATCAGCGTATACATGTCAATCCCAATCGCCCAATTCATCACACCACCACCACCACCACCACCCCGCCGCTTTCCTCTCTTGGTGTCCATACGTTTGTTCTCTACATCTGTGTCTCAATTTCTGTCCTGCAAACCGATTAAGATGGTAAGACATCTTTGAAGAAAGGCAGGAAGGAGAAGCCAGGCTTTTAGCTGCGATTACCTCCAGGAAGTGAAATTGAGGAGTAATGTCTTTCAGGTTTTGATTTTATACACATCTCTACTCTGACTTTTTTTTAATAAGCAAAAGTTGATTTTGTAATTTAAAAACCAAGGAAGTGGAAAAGTTTTTTTAAAAAAAGAAACATGAATACTTGAGATTGTGATCACTCAATCTCAGTAAATGATTCAAGAAAAACATTTTGCAAGTCTACTCTGTGAAAGATGAAAAGTATAGGAATTGGTTTCTTCCCCCCATGGGTTTACAATCTGCTTGGGCAGATAAGATGCAAACAGGGCCAAAGCTACCCCAAAAGACAAGGCAGTCAGTAAACATCAGAAGAGCAAGTTCAGCAAAAAATTTACCCTCAAAGATAGAGCTAAATGGTCTTTGAAAAAATGTACAGTTTTGGATGGAAATTAACACAGCTTTAGTGGAAGCCGATGGATTACAGACACCATGACTCAACCAAAGCAAAACGAGGACTTCTGTTAGTCAGTAATCCACTCGATCACCTGAATGTTGAAACAAATCCAGTCCTAACCAGAGTTAAAAGAGCAGTTAGGGAACTGGGACTCTAGCACTTGAAGTTAAAGTTCCACTAACTCAAAAGTGTGGAAATGTTGGCTAAAAGGTCCTCAGTCTGGCTAAGAATTGAATTTTCATGTGGTCACAGTCATAATTCTGGGATGAGTCAAAGTATTCCCGTGGGGTCCATTCACCAGTAGCTGGTCATGGTGAATTTCTACCAGACTTCTTTTAAATGAAGAGATTAGACTTGCTGTCCCTACTTTCTCACCCCCTCCCCCCTCCCACTAGAAATCTGTCCTTTTACCCACCCCTCTTGATCATTATCAATGGCCTCCTGGTCATTTCTGTGTCCCTAAGGTCTAGCAGAGTGCCTGGTAGAGTCTGGAAATGTCTGCTGAGATGAATCAATGACTCAACTCAATGGCTTTTTCTCTAAGTTCTGTTCCATTTGGCCTCGCTGGGGCATGACATTAATATTGACCTGGCCTAGAAATTCTCTTTCCCATCGTATTCCATGACGTCTGGTTCTCTCGCCCACCTCTCCCCAACTCCTCCATCCCCACCTTAGGCGGTTCCTTCATGGATATTCTTCCTGCCCCACGTCTCCCTCCTGCTTCCCGCATGTGGCTGTAGCCCAAGGTTCAGGCTTCACTGTCTCCTAAGGCCACACTTCATGGCATCCAGGAGATGATGACGATAATAATATGTGTTATAATAATAACAGTAGTAACAACAATCGTCTAATGTGTATTGGGAACTTTACTCGTTATGTTATTGAATCCCACAAACTCTATGATGTAGGTATTTTTACTCTATGTTATAGATGAGAAAACCAAGGCTCAGAAATAAAATGACACATGACTAGCAAGTAGCAGAACTGGGATTTGAGCCCAGGTCTCGCTGTATTGAAGGTCCAAAACAAACACATAAGTGAACACTGGAAATGGAAATTAAAATTCAGAAGGAAATGGACCGTGCCGCTTCCTGCCTGCACCACTGGTTCTACCCTCTCCTTGCGGTGTTAGCGCTGCCTCTGCTCCCTCTCGACGTGTCCTTACCCAGGATTCGACTGTGACTTTTCCTCTCCCTCTTTATTCATCGCACCTTCTCTCATTCCTCACCCCTTCCTTCTCTCTTCATTTCTCCGCTCGCTACTCAAGTCTGACTCTTGTCACCCCTCACCAGAGGGCTACCATAGTCTCCTAACTGGTCTTTGCAGCCCTCCCTATCTTCCCCCTGGAACCCATCCTGCCCTCTACCCCGAGATTAAGTTTCCTAAAATGAGGCTTTGCCTTTATCAGTCCCACTTAAAAACCCTTTAGTGTCTCTTTTTCAGAGATAAAGTCCAGACCCTTTAGCCTGGTTTTCAAAGCCCTGTATACTCTGGTTCCACCTGATGTCTTCAACTTCATCTCCTACTTCTCACCTGCAGGAATTCTCTGCTTCAACAGAGTTAGTCTCCTCTCCTGCTGAAGTCAGGTTGGCCTTAACTGGGGTGATCCTATACTTTTGCGTTCAGACTGGAGCCCCCTTGAAAGCGAAAGGGAGTGTTCTTGAGAAGTGAGCCAACAGCCGTAACCTGGTGTATCTGTGGGGAGGAAGGTGATCTCCGCGTCTTACTTTTCTGCCATCTTCCTCCCAATCTCCAACAGCCATAAACTGGGACCCTCCTGAATTAACTGGGATTATGGTTCCCCACATTCATACCGTTCTCTGCCCATCTACATACAGGCCACTCAGACCAGGGGCTAATGGAATGCTTCCAGGGTCCCTAACAGCCTCTGTTTCTCCTCTAAATTTCCTGCTCTAAGTCTGATACCTGGAGTCTCCATCTTGACAAGTCCCTTCAGATTGATGTCTTCAGGTTAGGCTGCCAGTTTAGCTTTCAATTTGGTGGCTTCTCACTGTGACCCTCTCTCCTGATCTACCAGCTCTCTACCTGGCCCTCCCAGCCCAGTCTCAGTCCGTACCTCTACACCGTCACTGCCCTCATGTCTCCCCTTGCCTTAGACATCTGTCCCATTGCTACCCTTCCTTCCTCACCCAGATGTTCCCCACACTAGCCATGATGAGTCTGTCCCTCTTCTCTGACCTCCTGTGGCCTCTGTTACCTCCATCATTTGCTTTGCACTCAGCACAGCCCCATCGAGCAGCAGCTGACATTTTGGAAGTCTGTTCAGTCTCCCTAACCAAAGCAACTGGCCACAAAGGTCCAGGGCCACTTAATCATCTGACTCCCAGCCTCTAACAGGTGAGGCATTTGGTGGAAGAGATGAGAACAAGAACATGCACCAGGCCGGGGTCACACACAGTCTCTCCCCGTTTCCCATTCTTCAGCTTGAACCCCTGCTCTAAGGAAGGCAGACGTTCTTACACACTGACAGCGGCAGCAAGAGCAACACGCATCTCTAATAAACACAGCCCACGCCAGCTCCCCGGCAACCACAGCATTTCTTCTCATGCTTGTTGCTCTTCAGTAAATGTCAAACTCCAGAAGTTTCAGCAAAACCCTTAGAGACTCAAAGGCTGTCTACTACAGAGGACCGTTAGGCAATTATTTGGCAACACCCAGAGACCTGGGCTCCCCACTGCCTTCCAGTTTCCCGAGGGCCAAGGTTGGTCTCCTGCCCCAGCCACGGCCCCTAATGCCCCTGTCCCGCCAACTCCCCATCACTCACACAAGCTCTGGGTCCTCCCTGTTCCTTCTCTCACCCTAATTAACCAGACACCCTCAACCTGTATCCTGTAGCTCAGCCACTGGCCTTACTTCCAACTGATTTCCTTCTGACACAACAGCACCCAAAGTTTCTCCCCATTTAACGACTGGTAAGGGAAAAATATGTATGTAAAACAAAATAGAGAGTATGACCTCATTTTGGTAAACATTAACAAAATGTTTAGAAGTAGATACTTATGTGGGGAAACGTCTGGCAGAAAATACAACAAGCTATACACTACCAAACGTAAGGTAGATAGCTAGTGGGAAGCGGCCGCATAGCACGGGGAGATCAGCTCGGCGCTTTGTGACTGCCTGGAGGGGTGGGATAGGGAGGGTGGGAGGGAGGGAGACACAAGAGGGAAGAGATATGGGAACATATGTATATGTATAACTGATTCACTTTGTTATAAAGCAGAAACTAACACACCATTGTAAAGCAATTATACCCCAATAAGGATGTTAAAAAAAAAAGAAAATACAACAAGCTATTAATAGTGCTTTTCTCGTCTGTTTTAAGTTCCTCAATGAAAATAGATTACTTGCATAATAAAAAGTAATGAAGAAAAAAAATAAAAGCTGGTGTTTCCACATTGGCTTCTTTTTTGCCAGTGTTAATGGATGTGGTACCCTGCTACCTATCACGGTCACGACCCACAGAATACGGGGGAAAAACAACGCAGGCTTAGGAGACCAATTCCATTTGTGGACATCTGATGAGGGCCGTTTTAATCTCCATCAGTGTGTAAAAACAAACAAACAAACCCATTTTATTCTCATCATCACCTGCAAAGAACAGGCCCCACCTGCACTTTTGTTTTGTTGCTTTTTCCTTTCCCATCCTCAGCTAAGAATCACAGTGCGCTGGAAAGCGTAAGTTCTATGTGCAAAAAAATCATCACTGACTGTTTGTGGGAAGCAGGACAGAGCAGGTCCTCTGAAAACAACAGAATATGGAACAGGACATGTAGGATCCAGAGTTAGAAAATGAAGGTTCCAGTTCTGATGTCAGTCAAGTCCTTTTCCTTCCTTTCCTTATGGATTTTCTGCCTCATAAGTATCCAGCTCAGTTTACTGAACATCTACTATTTGCCGGGCACTGTTTGTTGGTGGAAAGATAAATGAGGCTGTGCAAGTTTAAAGGGCTTTGCAGACAAACTGGGAGGTGCCACATGCATATTAGAGATTCAATGGTCTGCCCTGCAGGTGCCGATGAAAACCGTTATCCATCACCGAAGAAATTAGATGCCATCCCCCCACCTCTCACCGGCCCTCGCAATGTGGAGTTGCCGCTCAATGGGAAACCGCTCAGCTGACTGTGAGCCAGTGCCTGTAGTTCCGAGCACCGCCCTTGAGACTGCTTACCCAGGACCAGCGTTTGAGGCCGCTATTTGTCTTCTCTGACCGTGGTGTCTCACTACACACAGCTGGCCTCTTACACCTGGCGGTCACTGGGGCCTGTCACTGAACTGCAGATCCGTACGTAGAAGGAAGGCTGCCTGCCTCTTCGAGGTGCCACTCAGCCACCTTACCCACCACCAACTGGACCTCGTGTATAACACGTGAGCTATACTGAAGTCAGGCCAGCCCAGACATACCTTCCAAACTGAATGAAAATCCGCCCAGTCCTTTCCGAGGGAATCAGTAACAGACAATTTTGTTTACATAGATAATCATAAATATGCCTTTTGCTGAGGACCCAGAATGAGAAAATGCTAACCTCAGCCACAAACGAAGTCTTTAAAGTTCAAATTCTGACTAACAACTAGACCAGAGAACTTGGACCACTTTGTTGAAACTCAAAGGAGAGCAATTGGATATGTGGGCACCCCTCTCCCCTCTTACTAGCTTCTCTTGTGTTTCCCCATCAAGCAAGGCTGGGTGGGATACTCACCCACACACCGTTTCCCATCCTCGGCCAGGGTGTAGCCACTGTAGCACTGGCAGACAAAGGAGCCCAGCAGGTTCACGCAGAGCTGCTCACAGCCGTGGTCCTCCGCTGCACACAGGTCCTGGACTGGGGCAAAGCCATACCATTAGAACATGGCTCTCAATGAGGTGACCCTCGGTGACCCTCGGCCATCAACAAGCAACTCTACAGCACTTGTCAAAATAACCTTTAGGGCTTCCCTGGTGGCGCAGTGGTTAAGAATCCACATGCCAGTGCAGGGGACACGGGTTCGAGCCCTGCCCCGGGAAGATCCCACACGCTGCAGAGCAACTAAGCCCGTACGCCACAACTACTGAGCGTGCTCTCTAGAGCCCCTGAGCCACAACTACTGAAGCCCGTGTGCCTAGAGCCCGTCCTCCGCAACAAGAGAAGCCACTGCAATGAGAAGCCCGCGCACGGCAATGAAGAGGAGGCCCCACTCACCACAACCAGAGAAAGCCCACGCAGCAACGAATACCCAACGCAGCCAAAAATCAATAAGTAAAATAAATTAATTAATTTTTAAAAATAACCTTTATGGGCTTCCCTAGTGGCGCAGTGGTTGGGAGTCCGCCTGCCGATGCAGGAGACACGGGATCATGCCCCGGTCCGGGAAGATCCCACATGCCGCGGAGCGGCTGCGCCCCTGAGCCATGGCCGCTGAGCCTGCGCGTCCGGAGCCTGTGCTCCGCAACGGGAGAGGCCACAGCAGTGAGAGGCCCGCGTACCGCTGAAAAAAAACAACAACAAAAAAAACCACTGAAAACGTTATAAGATCATAGTGGAAAATTTGGGAAACAGAGAAAAAAATAGAAAAGAAAATTCACCTGTAATCCCCCACCTGCAGTCCTACCTTCCAGAGGCCACCGCTGTTAACACTCGGGTGTGTTTCTATGTATATAGAAAAACTCATTTTTCAAAGTTGGGATTATTCATCTCTATTAAATGCATTAAATAATTTAAAATTAACATCAATTTGTGGGACTTCCCCGGTGGTCCAGTGGTTAAGACTTGGTGCTCCCAACGCAGGGAACATGGGTTCGATCCCTGTTCAGGGACCTAGATTCCACATGCCGGAACTAAAAGAGCCCCATGCCACAACTAAAGATCCTGCACGAGGCAACGAAGATCCTGCATGCCGCACCCAAGGCCCAGTGCAGCCAAATAAATTAATTAATTAAAAAACCCCACGAATTTGTATTTTTCCCATCTCAATGAAAGTGTTCTGAAAACATCTGGATGGTTCTTGAGGACTGAAGTTATCACAAGCAGGTATTTGCGCTTGTCTGCATCAAGTACCATTCCTATTCTTTGAGAACTCAAAGGCTTTGTCATCAGAGTCTCACCAAGGTACACACCGATATACACAGTCTCACCAAGGTAACCTGGTGCTGTCTTTGACATTTTGCAGAAGCTGAGAAAGAGCACAGTGAAAAGACCTGCTACTCCACCAAAAGCATGGCAGGTCCAGAAGAGCCCCTTATTCCCAAGTCTGCATTAGTCTCTTTGGACATACTTTTCCTCATTCCATTTCTCTATCAGAAGGACCTTTCAAAATCCTCTTTGTGCTCTACTTATTCATCCCATAAATGAGGAAAATGGGAAGCCAAAGGAGGTTAGGTAGAGGTAACAAAGATTACTAGGGAGAAATGAATGTATGGCTATTAACAATTCTATTTTGGTCAAATATTTATTAGTGCTGGGCCCTGGCTATTTACTCAAATGCAATGTAAGAACACATTCACAGCAGTGCATTTACTGCCGTGGAACTAAGAATCTATCAGAGGATGAAATGGTTAAAGGCATTTTCACTCCATCACCGACTCAGTCTCTCCTTTGAAGAAACAGGCTGACATGATGGCATTATTTCTCAGCAAGGAGAACGGCTTGGTTTCATAACTAGCTCTTTGAGTGACTTTACCATTAAAGTTGGAGAAAATCAAAGAGCATTAAAGGGATTGAATATATTAAAAATTGTTTTCCTCTGGTTATAAGTTACCACTATGACAGCTATGGTAAAAACTTAATACATAGAAAGCTGGATTAATCCCTGAATCCAATGGCTACGCTTTAATGTAATCTCCTAGGTCTTTGAGTTTTATAGTTTATTATGCTCTTAGATAATTATAACATATCAAATTGATAAAAAAGATAAAAGCTGATATATTCATCACCTCTATCAAATGTGTTAAATTTTTTTTAAAAAATAAAAGCTACATCATAAGATGAAAAAACATTTAGGTCTAAGATTCCACAAATAAGGATTCTGGTTTTAAAATACTAAAAGAATTATTTTCATTCCCAAATCAATAAAATAGATGAAAAAATTATAGACACAAATTCCTCCCTTACCAGTCTATTTCTATCTTATATTTCCAATTGGGAACTCCAACTGAGATTTCCCATGGATCCAGATATAAGGAAAATAGCAAGAATCAAAAAAAACTTCAGCTCATGCAAAAACCATGGTGAATAATTAAAGAGTGACAAAATTTACAGTTAGTTACAAGCTTAAGCCAGAGACCTAAGAAAAATCTGAATCATCAGATACTTTTCATTTATTCAGTCAATGAAGCACCTAGTTTATCGCAGGCACTGGGGATATAGTGGTGAACCAAACAGATAAAGGGGTTCCTGCCGACGCACAGCTGGTACTCTAAGGGTTAGTAATGTAAAGTTCTAGGAAGAGCATTTCTGATAAAAACTCAGAAGTGGAATTTATCCAAAGAAAAACAAAAACACTAATTCAAAAAGATATATGCACCCCTATGTTCACTGAAGCATTATTTACAATAGCCAAGATATGGCAGCAACCTAAGTGTCCATCAACAGATGAATGGATAAAGAAGATGTGCTACATATAATCAATGAAATGTTACTCATCCATAAAAAAAGAATGAAATTTTGCCATTTGTGACAACATGGAAGAACCTTGAGGGTATTATGTTAAGTGAAATAAGTCAGACAGAGGGAGACAGATACATATGATCTCACTTATATGTGGAATCTAAAAAACAAAACAAGTGAACAAGCATAACAAAACAGAAACAGACTCATGGATACAGAGAACAAACTGGTGGTTGCCAGAGGGGACGGGTTAAGGATATGAATGAAATAGGTAAAGGGGATTAAGAGGTACAAACTTCCAGCTATAAAATAAATAAGTCACAGGGACGTAATGTACACATAGGGAATATAATCAATGATACTGTAACAACTTTGTATGGTGACAGATGGTAACTGGACTTATTGTGGTGATTATTTCAAAAAGTATATAATGAAAATGTAAAATACTGAATCACTACATTGTACCCCTGAAACTAACACTGGATGTAAAGAGTGTTTCTGACTGAAAGAACAGTGAATGCAAAGGTCCTTAGGTAGGGCTTCCCTGGTGGCGCAGTGGTTGAGAGTCCGCCTGCCGATGCAGGGGACACGGGTTCGTGCCCCGGTCCGCGAAGATCCCACATGCTGCGGAGCGGCTGGGCCCGTGAGCCATGGCCGCTGAGCCTGCGCATCCGGAGCCTGTGCTCCGCAACGGGAGAGACCACAACAGTGAGAGGCCCGCGTACCTCAAAAAAAAAAAAAAAAAAAGGTCCTTAGGTAGAACAAACTAGCCCCATCTGAGGACTGGGAAGGCCAGAGTAGCTATCAGATGCATCCTCAATAAAATACAAAATAGAACATGCTAGAAATCCAGAAGAGAGGTGCTGCCAATACAATGGGAGTTCAGAATGGGGATGGATTACTGCCAGCCAAGGCTGGATCCCTCAGAAAAGGCTGGCAGGCAAGCGGGAGAGAATGGAGAAAGGGAAATGGACCCAGGGCTGAGGGAACAGTAAAGGTGCAGAAACCGAGGAAAGCAGGACAGGCATGGCAGCTGACTTCCACTCTGGGAATTCCAAGGGAAGTAGCAGGAGGGAGCATCGGGGACATGGGCCATTTTACCTGAGTTGTGCTTCGGAAGGATAATTCTGGTTGCGTCACAGTTTCTTTTAGCTCTGGGAAATATAAAGGACTTCTAGAACAGATAAGTGAAAATCACTGCTTTGGGAACAGCAGTAGTTTTCTGAATTCGAAGCCAAAGTAGCTTGGGTTTGCTTGCACGTTGATGGGAAAATCAGCCTCTTGACAGGAGGACCTTCAATTGTTCTTCAGAGCTCTTGGCCCCACCCATCGGCTGTCAGTGCATGTCAGTGCACTTCTCCCTGCACTTCTCCCTCCTGGCATGTATCACAATGCTAATCACATAGGCATTTATGTAGTGATGTATTTACTGTGTCTCCCTTGCTAGGCTCCCTAACTGGGAGGAGAGCGTCCCTGCACAAAGTCCTGATGGCTGGAAAATGACACCCCAGTACACTGGAACAACGTACCCCCAAACCCCAAGCCCATCTCTGAAGGTGGGGGGGTAGGAGCTTCTCCACCTGGGTCCCCTTCTCAGCTCCCACAGCTGCTATGCCTCCTCTCTGTGTCCAGCAGGAATCCTGCCTAGCAGTGGTTACGAAGGAGTGGTGGCAGTTTAAGTAATTTTTCTCTTATTTATAATGATCTGATTTTGAATTTTCTAACAAGAGCTTATACAAAGAGCTTTTATAATAATGAAAAAAATCAATGTTACAAAAGAACCCCTTTGAAAGTAGCATCTTAAAAGCAGTGAGGGCTTCCCTGATGGCGCAGTGGTTAAGAATCCACCTGCCAGTGCTGGGGACACGGGTTCGACCTCTGGTCTGGGAAGATCCCACATGCCGCGGAGCAACTAAGCCCGTGCGCCACAACTACTGAGCCTGCGCTCTAGAGCCCGCGAGCCACAGCTGAGCCTGTGAGCCACAACTACTGAAGCCTGCGTGCCACAACTACTGAAGCCCGGGCGCCAAGAGCCCGTGCTCTACAACAAGAGAAGCCACTGCAGTGAGAAGCCCGCGCGTAGCAAGGAAGACCCAACACAGCCAAAAATAAAAACTAAAAAAATAAAGTGTGTCTTTATAAAATAAAATAAAAGCAGTGAACCAGGATCTTGAAGCAATAAGCATTTTTCCCCCAAGACTTCCCCCCAAAAGGTAGGTAGAGAGGCAATGAGATGATTATGCCTTCCGGAACAGGACAGCCATGAATCACTATAGGGTCCCATCTACCAGAGCATGACCTCGCTGCTCATTAGAACCATCTGGGGACCTTTGGAAAATCCTGATGCCCAGCCCAACGCCTTAAATCAGACAGCTGGGGCTGGGATGCAGGCAACACTGTTTGCTAAAGCACCCAGATAACTCCAGTGTGCAGCCAGGTTGAGAGCCATTGAACCTACAGGATAAAAGTCCTCACAATCATTCAAGGGGAAGGGGCCCAGATGCAAGAGTCAGCCTCCCCCTTTATCAACTGAGGCTGCAGGCTCAGATTCTTCTTTTAAGCAAATCTCAGATTTTTTTGCTGTCCTTGGACCCGTCTCCAAGTGGCTAAAAGACCCCGGACACTAAGTGAGGGTGCAAAGTGTGGTAGGAACAGGAGTTCCAGAAGAACGATCCCACGAACAGCAGGCCTACCAGCTGGCCTCAGGCCTTTCATACTGTCTTTAGAACACTGGGGATTTATGGCCACTAGTGATCTGTACTGTCCCAAAGGAAACCATGGAGGATTAATTTAATTAAACAAAGAGTAAGGAATAAATACAGGCTAGGTTCTCACAAAACAACTTCGTTGTTTTTCTGGCAGTGGTCGCTTCCATTTGAAACAAATACAGATGTTTTTGGATGATTCCTTATTCTTTAGGAAAACAGCACTTCTTTTTCTCACAGCCTGGGAGGATTTCACTGAAGGGTGATAAAACTGTGGGCGTCAGAGAAGCAGTGGATTCAGAGCTCCCATTACCCTTGCAAGCCTTCTCTACCCCGTTACCCCCACTCATGGCTACTGACTTCAGCCCGATGTCACCTCCTCCAGGAAGCCTTCTTCAGCTTGGCTGGGCTTAGAGTCTCCTTCCTCTGGGCTCCTCTAGCCCTATACACACAGCTCCACTAGAGCACGTATGCATTTAGCCCACAGTATCAGAAGCACCGGATCACAGGTCTGTCTGCCCCATGAGAATGATCTGGTCTGACTCAGTTTTGATTCCCCAGTGTTCTAGCGCATGTAATTGGTGCCCCATAAGTGTTCGTCTACTGAATGAACAGTGACAAAGTCCCATACCCCTTGCCTCCCAACAGGGATGTTCCTAGAGTCCTAAAACATCTGCTCCATCAGAAATGGGGTCCTGGGAAGATGAGTGAGATGGGAATAAAATGTTTCCCGAGTCTCTGTACCTCTCCTCGTCCCCAGCAAGAGATATTCCTCTCCCAGAAGAGTACAATGACATCGGGGAGCCAGCCCCCAGCTGCAGACACCAGAATTCTCATGACAGCTAAGGAACCAGCTGCCTTGCCGTCTGCTGCATCCCTGGTACCTAGCACAGTGCCCGGCACATTGTAGGTGCTCATTAAGTGCTTGTGATGAATGGATGAATGGACCCAACACCTGAAATACAGGGTTGTCAGTCATTCCTCACTCATCAGTCCTACCCAGGCTGTAAGCTCTGAAAGGCACAGGGTAAGTCTTCGGTGGTCTTCAGGGTGCCTGTGACACCACACACTTCACACAGCAGGTGCTTAGTGGACACGTGTTGATCTGACTTGACAGTCACCAGCCTGGAGTACTCAGGGATGGGGGGGCTCTTATCTGACCACGCCCTTTTAGAGGTTAAGTTCCCCTTCACTGGCTTCCCTTACCACAGTTATAACAACACTTAATTTGCAATTGTTAATTTCATGTCTACTTCCCCTGCCATCTGAAGGCAGTGCTTGTTCTGTTCAGCCCTCCAGCTCAAATAACTAGCATGGTGTTTGGCATGTGGTCAATTTTTAAAAATATATTTGAATGACTGAATTCATTCATTCGTCAAATTGCTCAAACGGCTGAGAGAAAAACAGTGAATAAAATAGATTTAAAAAATCAATCAATCTCTGTCCCTATGTAGCGGATATTCAAGTGGGAAGCCAGCTCCTACTGACTCACAGTGACAGACCATGCCCACTTCTTCCCAACTCTGCGTTCAACAAGGCCAAGTGGGTGGCTTGAAATCAGCCATGGTGGTAGTATTGACAACACAGGAATTGGTGAACATTGCAAATTGGAGCTTTTCCCCGTGGAGACCTGGTTGTTAAACATTTACTAGCATACCATGGACAGGGGCCAGACATAAACAACATAAACAGGTAAAAATATATATTACAGGGGCTTCCCTGGTGGCGCAGTGGTTGAGAGTCCGCCTGCCGATGCAGGGGACACGGGTTCGTGCCCCGGTCCGGGAGGATCCCACATGCCGCGGAGCGGCTGGGCCCGTGAGCCATGGCCGCTGAGCCTGCGCGTCCGGAGCCTGTGCTCCGCAACGGAAGAGGCCACAACAGTGAGAGGCCAGCGTACCGCAAAAAAAAAAAAAAAAAAAAAAAAAAAAAAAAAAAAATATATATATATATATATATATATAAAACGTTAGATCTTAGAAGTGCTATAGAACAAAATTAAGCAGGAAAGGGGGGTTGGGAGTATGGAGGAAAGGGAGCTTCTGCTTTAAATAGTGTGGTCAGAAGGTGGTCTCACAGAAAAGATTATTTTATACAAGGACCTGAGGGAGGTAATATGAAAAAGTAGGGATCAAGGGGATTGAATCTTGGAGGAGGAGATAAGGGGCAGTTATGTTTCTTTCCATAGGGCTTAAGGGAAGCAATCAGATAGAATGAAAAGAATATTGCCTTTGGAGCCAGACCTGGCTTCAGCGAGGTGACCTGCGTGACTTCATATAAGTGATTTCTGTGAGATTGAATTTTCCTAGAGGTTAAATAATTAAGTGGAGAAAACATCTTATGGCAGGGTTAAATGAGATAATATAGATGATAAAGCATCTGAGAGATGGGAGGTACTCAACAAATGTTAGTCTCCTTTTTTCCTAGTTTAGGGTAAAGAAAGGTCTTGGTGGTGCAGGCCTAGTTAAGCATGGAGGAAAGGTGAACCCCAACCAAATTTTGCCTACATCACAATTCTAATATAATATCACTTTATTGGGTGCCTATGAAACCCCCCACTAGATTCAGATTTCTTTAAATGACATCAATGTATCTGTGACTAAGTTTTGGTTTGTGAGTTCTATGCTGAATTGATCTGACACAGCAAAGTAGGCAATTTTGAATTTTATAACAAAAGATCTCAACAAACTCAACGCTTGCTTCTCTTGTTTCCTGGAGAATTTTAGGAGGGATGTTAACTGCATCTGCTCAGTCTTCCTAAGTGAAATAAATCAGGGAGGATTTGATAACTAAGAGCCCCAGGGCTATGCTCAAAGCCTTCCCTAGCGTTCCCCTGAGGCTCACAGCCATTCTAGATTTAAGGGCCTTCCTCAGTGTGTGATCTTGGAACCCTAGCACAGCGCCTCGGCCCAAGAACTTGGAAAACTTCCATCTGGTTACACTGGATGAGAAGCACGGGACAAGGACTGCAGTGGCTGTGCCTGACATCACCCTGGGCGAGATCAAAGGCTTTTTACTGACTTTTCAGAATTTTAGACAAGCCGCATGGCGTGCTATCGACACCGATGACAGTTTAATTTCTCCTCTGGAATTAGAGCAAAATGAACACCTTTAAAGACATGCTCCACTTTTTTTTTACGGCTCCTGCTGCTATTTAGCTTTGAGATGTAGAAATCAGAAATTATGTATCACAGCGAGAGAGAAGAGAAATTTATTATCAGAGCTGTTATTTCACTCAGCTGGGAAACAACACCATTTCTGCCTGCTCCAACCCCAAAAACTCACTTGGAGTTAGGGCTCTGCAAACATCTGCCAAACCTAAGCCTGCACTTTGGGGACCATCCCCCTTCTTCCATCATGTCTGAAAGCCCTAATCTTATTTTGACAGCTGCGGTTTGGAGTTAAAGACTTTCAGCGGTAAATGTGAGCCATCAGCCTTGTCTCTGCTGGAAGAAACACCACCAACCCAATGTCACCCAGAAGAACAAACCAGTCCTTCCAGGCAAACTCCAGCTGTGCCTCGCATCCCTCCTCCCCCAACGGCTTCATTCGTTTTCAATCAGTTCTCCTATTCATGAACGAGATTTTCGTTTTCTTTTCAGAAGGGGAAAAGAGGAGGATCCCCAAAACAAAGCCTGAAAACATAAGTAAATCTGACTGAACGAGGTTGATCAAAATGATAAATAAGAGTGAACGCATAACGCCCTAGTCATGCAGAGCGCTTTGCAATTTCCAAACGGCTGTCAGTCACATCGTCACGTTCTCAATATGAACTCCCTGAGGAGTGGAATCTCCCAGGGAGAGATCTAGTTTAAAACAGCGGGGGCAGTGGTTTTCAAACTTGACCAGAATCCCCTGGAGGGCTTTAAAAGGATGTTAAAAAGACACCCTCCTAGGCTGCATCCCTGGAGTCCCTGATTCAGTAGGTCTGGGGTGAGTAGGGCCTAGGAATTTGCATTCCTAACAAGTTACCCGCAAAGCCGCCCGTTCGTGTGCGCGCACGCAGTCTGCTCGCTCTTGCACTTGCTCCGTGCTGTCTCAGCTTTGTGGGCTGCCCCGAAGCTGAGACCTTGACCTCCCCTTTCCACACTCCCTTCCTCCCTCCAAGATTCCATCCATCTTCAGGGCCAATTACCACCACCAAGCGTATCCAGCCAGGCATTTTCTTTTTCATCTCCAGCTGCATCCAACCACTTGTGTGGGCTCTCGCCCGGACTCACTGCTTTCCCCGCAAAACCAGTTTTCCTCTCTTAAGTTATTTATCAGTTTAAATTCTAACAACCCTCACCCACCATTCCCCATCTTGGGTCATAAACTCCTCCCTGGGGCGGGGATTATTGCTGTGATCTCCTAATTAACTCCATGGGCATAAGAAACACATGCACTGAATTGACTGAACTGATTTGAACTGTAAACTGATTGCATCGTCCATGTTCTGCTCTGCACGTGCAGAGCACAAGGGAAGCCAAGATCTGAGTGTTCTTGGAGGGTCCTGGGTCTCAAACATATAAGAGGAAACACTTTTCTCCCACACACCACAAGAGCGTCTGGCTCATAGAGGGGAATCAGTAAGTACTGAATGAATAAATGAATGAATGAGTGGATGGATGGATGGTATTTCTGCACCTAATTCTAATCCTCTGTATATATTACTGCCACGGTCAATTTACTAAAATGTGGTTTTCCCCTTGACACCCTGTGTTCAGCCCCTCTATCCACCAAAGACAGCAGCCGGAACTCAGCTTGAGAATCAAATCACTCCATAATTTGTTCCAGCTTAAATTCCCTTCCTCATCCCCCACTAATGTCCCAAACAAACTATTCCAAATAGGCAGTCTGTACAGTTAGCATCCCCTAAAGACAACAAGATCTACATTTCTCTTCTCTTCTTTGATTTGCTAGAAAAACCCCTATTCCCCAAAGCCTCCCCTGATTGTTCCATGACTCTTTCTCCAATCTCTTCTCTTGCAGCCTTCTGTCTCAGCACCAGTTACCTTCCCAAACCACCCTGTTCTGAAAATACATATATATATACATACATATATATTATTGAATTTAAATGACGTACAATAAACTACACATATTCAACATAGACAAGCTGGTAAACTTGACATATCAACATATCATCACCATAATCAAGATAACATATCCATCACCTCCAAATCCCCAAAGTTTCCTAGTGCCCCTCTGTAATCCCTCCACCTGTCCCTTCTCTCCCCTTGGCCCCAGGCAACCACTAATCTGCTGATCATAGATTAGTTACCATTTTCTAAAATTTCATATAAATGGAATCCTACAATATGTACTCTTTTTTTTTTTTTTGGTCTCATTTCTTTCATTCAACACGGTTATTTTGACATTTAGCCAGCTTGCTGCATGGGTCAATAGTTCATTGTTTTCATTGCCTAGTAGTATTACATTGTATGCATATATCACAGTTTGTTAAGAATTCACCTGTTGATGATTTGGGCTGTCTCCAGTTTTAGGTTATTACAAGTAAAGCTGCTATAAACATTTGTTTGGATATAAACTTTAATTTCTTTAAAGTAAATACCTGAAAGTGGAATTATGGTAGGTACATACTTAACTTTGTAAGAAACTGCTAAACTGTTTTCCAAAGTGGTTGAACCATTTTACATTCCTACCAAGAACAGTGATAATTCTGTTCCCAACTTTGCTAATACTTGGCATGGTCAATATTTTAAAATGTATCCAATGTAGTAGAAGTATAGTGGTATCTCATTGTGGCTTTAATTTGTATTTCCTTAGTATCTAATAAGTTTGAGCATCTCTTCTTTATATATCTTCTTTGGTTTAGTGTCTATTCAAATCTTTTGCCCATTTTTTTTTTTTTTTTTCTGTACGCGGGCCTCTCACTGTTGTGGCCTCTCCCGTTGCGGAACACAGGCTCCGGACGCACAGGCTCAGCGGCCATGGCTCACGGGCCCAGCCGCTCCGCGGCATGTGGGATCTTCCCGGACTGGGGCACGAACCCGTGTCCCCTGCATCGGCAGGCGGATTCTCAACCACTGCGCCACCAGGGAAGCCCTCTTTTGCCCATTTTGACTGGGCTGTTTATTTTTCTATTATTGAGTTGTAAGAATTCTTTATAAATTCTAAGGTCCTTTGTTGGATATATATTTGCAAATATTTAATTCCAGTCTGTGACTTGACCTTTTCCCTTTAATAGCAGTGTATTTGGAAGAACAAATGTTTTAATCTTGATGATGTTCAACTTACTGAGTTTTTCTTTTATGTTTTGTGTCCTATTTAAAAAATCCTTGCCAAACCCAGGGTCATCAAAATTTTTTCTTTCATTTTCATTTAGACATTTAAATGTTTCTACTCTATATTAACATTTTAAATCAATTTTGAATAAATTTTTGTACATGGTGTGATGTAAGGGTCAATGTGCATTTTTTGGCACATGGCAATCCAATTGTTGTAACACCATCTGTCGATGACATTATTTTTTCCCCATGAATTGCCTTGGCACCTTTGTCAAAAAACACTTCACCATATACATGTGGGTCTATTTCTGGACTATATTCTGCTCAGGTGTTGTCCATCGTTACACCAATACCACACTGTTTTGATTACTGCTGCTTTACAGTCAGTCCTCAAGTAAGATAATTTGATCTCCACAACTTTATTTCAAAGTTTTAGTTGATCCTCATTATTTGCAGATTCTGTATTTGCGAATTCACCTACTTGATAAAATTTTTCTTGGAACCCAAAATCAATACTTGTAGCATTTTCAGGGCCATTCATGGATCTGTACAGGGTGGTGAAAAAATTGAGCCACCTAATGCACTTTCACAGTGAAGGTCAAACAAGCAATGCTCTGACTTCTTGTTTTAGCTCTCATACTGTAAATAAGCATTTTTTGGGTGTTCTATTTAGGGCCATATTTTAAAAAATTTTTGTGCTTTCTATTGGTGACCTCACTGTGTAAAATGGCCCCTGACAGTAGTGTTGAAGTGCTGTCTAGCGTTGCTAAGGCAAGAAGGCCGTGATGTGCCTTTTGGAGGAAAGATGTGTGTTAGATGAGCTTCATTCAGGCATGAGTAATAGTGCTGCTGGCTGTGAGTTCAATGTTAATGAATCAACAATATACACTCAATAAGGTGTGTTTAAACAGAAACACCCATAAAACAAGGTTCTGTATCGATTGGCGAAATGTTGTGGCCAGAAGCTCTCAGGAAACGAACCCTGTACTTCCCCTAGGAACGATGATCTAGTAATCACTATTTCAATGTTAACAGAGACTTATAAACCATAACTATCGTGAATAATAAGAATCAATCATATTTGACTATTCAGTTGTTTTCATTTTCCTTTATATATTAGAATCAGATTATCAGTTTCTACCCAAAAAATTCTGCTAGGATTTTGATAGAGATTGCTTTGAATCTATAGGTCATTTTGGAAAGAACTGACATCTTAGCAATAGTAAGTCTTCTATTCGATGATTTGACATATCTCTCCATTTATTTAGGTCTTCTTTAATTTACTGCAGACATCTTTTGTCTTTGTCAGTGTACATCTTTTGTCAAATTTATCCCTAATTTCTATATTTCTGATACTAGTGTAAAATGGTACTTTTTAAATGTCTATTTCAGATTTTTGTTGCCAGTATATAAAAATACAATCAAATAATTTTGTACATTAAGTTTTCATCTTGCAACCTTGCTGAATTCATTAATTAATTTTAGTAGCTTTTTTGAAGATTCTATTAGCTTTTCTACATATGCAGTCACATAGTCTGTAAATAAAGACAGTTTTACCTTTTCCTTTCCAATCTGTATGACTTTCTAATTTCTTTTTATTTCATTATTATATCAGTTAAAGCAACCAGGCCAATGTGGAATGGAAGTGTGGCAGTGGACGTACTTTCTTGTTCCTTATCTTAAAAGGAAAACACTTAGTCTTTTACTCTTGAGTATGATGTTAACTGTAGGTTTTTTCATAGGTGCTCTTCATCAGGTTGAGGAATTTCCCTTTTATTTCTAGTTTATTGAGAGTTTTTATCATGAACAAATGTTGGGTATTGTCCAATGCTTTTTTGGCATCTATTGAAATGATCCTATATTTTTTCATTTTTTAATCTGTTAATATGGAGAATTGAATTATACTGATTTTTATTGAAGTATAGTTGATGTTGTATAAGTTACAGGTGTACAATACACTGATTCACAATTTTTAAAGGTTTCACTCTATAATTATTATAAAATATTGGCTATATTCCCTGTGCTGTGCAATATATCCTTGTAGTTTTGTGTGTGTGTGTGTGTGTGTGTGTGTGTGTGTGTGTGTGTATGTGTAGTCTTTTTTTTGTGGCTGCACTGGGTCTTCATTGTTGCACAGGGGCTTTCTCTAGTTGCAGCAAGCTGGGGCTACTCTCTCTTTTTTTTTTTTTTTGCTGTACGCGGGCCTCTCACTGTTGTGGCCTCTCCTGTTGTGGAGCACAGGCTCCGGACGCACAGGCTCAGCGGCCATGGCTCACGGGCCTAGCCGCTCCGCGGCATGTGGGATCTTCCCGGACCAGGGCACGAACCAGTGTCCCCTGCATCGGCAGGCGGACTCTCAACCACTGCGCTACCAGGGAAGCCCTGGGGCTACTCTTTGTTGCAGTGTGCAGGCTTCTCATTGGGGTGGCTTCTCTTGTTGCAGAGCATGGGCTCTAGGTGCGCAGGCTTCAGTAGTTGTGGCTCGCAGGCTCAGTAGTTGTGGCGCACGGGCTTAGTTGCTCCGCAGCATGTGGGATCTTCCCAGACCAGGGATTGAACCCGTGTCCCCTGCATTGACAGGCGGATTCTTAACCACTGCACCACCAGGCAAGTCCATTGTAGCTTATTTTATACATAATAGTTTGTACCTCTTAATCTCCTACCCTTACTTACTCCTTCCCCTTCCCTCTCCCCACTGGTAACCACTAATTTGTTCTTTATACCTGTGAGTCTGTTTCTTTTTATTATATTCACTAGTTTGTTGTATTTTTTTAGATTCCACATATCAGTGATAACTTCCAGTATTTACCTTTCTCTGTCTGACTTATTTCACTTAGCAAAATAATACCCTCCAAGTCCATTCATGCTGTTGCAAATGGCAAAATTTAACTCTTTTTTATGGCTGAGTAGTATTCCATTGTATACATATATCACATCTTCTTTATGCATTCATCTGTTGATTGACACTTAGGTTACTTCCATATCTTGGCAATTGTAAATAATGCTGCTATGAACATTGGGGTGCATGTATCGCGTTTTTGTTTCTTTCGAATATATACCCAGGAGTGGAATTGCTGGATCATACGGTAGTTCTTGTTTTAGTTTTTTGAGAAACCTCTATACTGTTTTCCACAGTGGCTTCACCAACAGTGTATGAGGGTTCCCTTTTCACCACATCCTCGCCAACATTTGTTATTTGTGTTCTTTTTGATGATAGCCATTCTGACGGGGGTGAGGTGATACCTCATTGTGAATTTGATTTGCACTTCCCTGATGGTTAGCGATGTTGAGCTTCTTTTCATGTACCTGTTGGGCATCTGCATGTTCTCTTTGGAAAAATGTCTGTTCAGGTCTTCTGCCCGTTTTTCAATTGGGTTGTTTGTCTGTTTTGATGTTGAGTTGTATGAGCTGTTTATATCTGTTGGATATTAACCCCTTATCGATCATATCATTTGCAAATACTCTCATTCAGTAGGTTGGTTTTTCGTTTTGTCAATGGTTTCCTTTGCTGTGCAAAAGCTTTTAAGTTTAATTAGGTCCCATATGCTTAGTTTTGCTTTTATTTCCTTTGTTTTAAGAGACAGATCCAAAAACATATTACTATGATATATGTCAAAGAGTGTTCTGCCTGTGTTTTCCTCCAGGAGTTTTGTGGTTTCTGATCTAACATTTAGGTCTTTAATACATTTTGAGTTTATTTTTGTATACGGTGTTAGAAAATGTTCTAATTTCATTCTTTTACATGTAGGTGTCCAGTTTTCCTAGCACCACTTATTGAAGAGACTGTCTTTTCTCCATTGTATATTCTTACCTCCTCTGTAATATATTAATTGACCATAAGTGTGTGGGTTTATTCTGGGCTCTCTATTCTGTTCCATTGATCTATGTGTCTGTTTCTGTGTCAGTACATACTGTTTGGATTACTGTAGCTTGGTAGCACAGTCTAAAGTCAGGGAGTGTGATTCCTCTACCTCTGTTCTTCTTTCTCAAGATTGTGTTGGCTATTTAGGGTCTTTTGTGTTTCATACAAATTTCAAAATTATTTGCTCTAGTTCTGTGAAAAATGCCATTGGTATTTTGATAGGGATTGCACTGAATCTATAGATTGCCTTCGGTAGTATGGTCATTTTAACAATATTAATTCTTCCAATCCAAGAACACAGTATATCTTTCCATCTATTTGTATCGTCTTCAATTTCTTTCATCAGTGCTTTATAGTTTTCCAAGTACAGGTCTTTTACCTTCTTAAGTAGGTTTATTCCTAGGTATTTTATTCTTTTTGATGCAATGGTAAATGGGATTGTTTCCTTAATTTCTCTTTCTGATAGTTCAGTGTTAGTGTATAGAAATGCAACAGATTTCTGTGTATTAATTTTGAATCCTGCAGGGCTTCCCTGGTGGCACAGTGGTTAAGAATCCGCCTGCCAATGCAGGGGACACGGGTTCAAGCCCTGGTCCGGGAAGATCCCACATGCCATGGAGCAACTAAGCCTGTGTGCCACAACTACTGAGCCTGTGCTCTAGAGCGTGTGAGCCACAACTACTGAGCCCGTGTGCCACAACTGCGGAAGCCCACGTGCCGAGAGCCCATGCTCTGCAACAAGAGAGGCCACCGCGATGAGAAGCCTGTGCACTGCAACAGAAGAGTAGCATCCACTCGCCACAACTAGAGAAAGCCTGCGCACAGCAACGAAAACCCAGCACAGCCAAAAATAAATTAAAAAATGTTGTATCCTGCAACTTTACCGAATTCATTAATGAGCTCTAGTAGTTCTCTGGTAGCATCTTTAGGATTTTCTGTGTATAGTATCATGCCATATATTGACTGATTTTTGAATGTTAAACCAACCTTGCATTCTTTTGATAAATCCCATTTGGTCTTGATTATATTATATATATGGATTCTATTTGATACGTTTTTAAGAATTTTTGCATTCACATTCATGAGGAATGTTGGGTATAGCTTTCTTTTTCCTTTTTAATAATGTGACTGTTTTTCTGTCACATCAAAGGGGTCATGCCCTTTGATTAAACTCGAATATGAAAGCTATTGGACTTCCCTGGCGGTCCAGTTATTAAGACTCCATGTTTCCACTGCAGGAGGTGCAGGTTCGATCACTGGTCAGGGAAGATCCCATATGCCACTCAGTGTGGCCACCCAAAAATAATTAACAAAATAAAAGCTATTAAATCTCTTATGTAGCTTGGGAAAATAACGTCAGGAACATATCTGAACCATGAAAGCTGTAAAATGCATTTGGTGTGTTTCTTGAGAAAGAAAAAAAGAGAAAGCTGCACAAGAAAGTTTACATTTTCTTGCCAAGTGAAGTTTTCTAAATGTTGCGTTTTCATTATTCTTCCAGATAGATTAAATATTCCAGAAGGGATGCAAAGAAAGGGAGAATTCCTTATTTTTAAAAAAAGAAAGAAAACAAGATAAAGTTCCTTCTTGTTAGTGGGAAAAGAATTCAAGGGCAGGGAAATGGTAGAGGGAAACAGACATGTGAAGATAGGCACACTTCATGAGGATTGCCTCCCCCCACGTTTTTAAATGGAGAAAGGGAAGTACATAAACTTCTATTGAGCCCTATGGGCTATGCACTATGGTAGTGCTTTTGCGTATATCTTATATAATGGTTTTGGATGGAGAAGCCTTTTTGGAGGACAGAAGAATCCATAATGTTGCCCCCAGTACATTCCAAATTGCTCATGTGGGCAAAACTTTGAACATAAGATTATTTAATGTGCTTGATCTGGTCTTTAAATGAAAGGGCACATTTTGAGACACTGACTAACTGGTGTCCAGAAGAGGGTTTCTGGACAGTGAAAAGACCCAAATCCGAGTCATCTTAAGATGTATTCATGCCTCCCCTGAAAAAGAGAAAATTAGTGGGGAGTGGGGGATTACACTCTTCAATAATCAAAGGGCTTTCTCTTTTTAGTTGGAAAAGGAAATAAACTTTTTGGTATATAGCTTCAGATGGCAGAAATAGGATCAAAGGTGGGAATTACAGAGAGTAGGACTTCAGCTCGACCACTGATCCAGGCTATCTGGAGGTGGGATACAGGTGCTTTGTAATGACCTGGTGTTCCAGATGGGTGATGATGGTTGGACATGCACCATCACTGTGGGACACCGGGAAGAAACAGAATTCCTGGGTTAAGTGGGAAAGACAGCTAACAGTCTGATAGACAAGGTCTGTTTCCACTCGAAGAACCTATGAATCAGCTGTGTCTGCCTACTCTCTCCACACAGGCAGGGTTGGAATAGAAAATGGTGCGTATAGTGTGTGTGTGTGTGTGTGTGTGTGTGTGTGTGTGTGTGTGTGTGTGAAGGCCATCGCCTAAGAGTCCCTCTCACAATCATCCTGTACAATGACAATATCTCAGGAGGATTTGGTAGTTAACTTGGGGGAACAACAATCATTTGAATGTTAGTCCTGGTGAATTAGTTCTGAGTCTCCCCTGGGAACAGTGAGCCTTTGAACCTGCCTGTCCTCGTGGGCTTGGAGGCAGGGTTGCCTTCCACCTCAAGGATCATGGGACAGTATCAAATGGTGAGTAAAAGCTAGGCCCATGCAGTCACACATAATAGGATTTGGGTTCTGGTTTGGTCTCATTATTAGCCACAGAACCTTGAGTAAATGGTCTAACCTTTTTTGGTGCCTTATTTTCCTTGCCTGTAAAATGAGAATGCTAAACCTACCTGAAGAGCTCAATGTCAGAGTTAATGAGATGATGAGTATGAAGCACTCAGGAGAGCTCCTGGCGCATGGTAAACACTTAATGAGTGGCTATAGTTGGGCCAGACGTCCTGTGCAGCACACTGATCTGGGCAGGGGCTGCAATCACTTTGGACTGTAACTACCTTGGCTGTTTATTCAATTTACTTCCATGCAAGAATGTAGCTCCAAGAGAGCAGAAACATGGCTGTTTTATTCACTCTTTGATTTCTAGTAATTTGTACGGGGCCTGGAACACCTTAAAGGTTCAAAACTGGAACTAGCTGTGTCTCACTCCCCTCCGGGTCCAGTGAGTCTCTCTCCACGTCGGCAGGGACAGGCCCCCACGAGCGGCTCACAACAGCCTCCCCTTGGCACAATTTTGCACTGTTCACCAGACCAAGATCACGGCTCAGTAGCTGTGGCGCACAGGCTCAGTAGCTGTGGCGCACGGGCTCAGTTGCTCCGTGGCATGTGGGATCTTCCCAGACCGGGGATCGAACCCATGTCCCCTGCATTGGCAGGCGGATTCTTAACCACTGCGCCACCAGGGAAGTCCCCTGGGTGACTCTTAATTACTGAAGCTTGAGAACCACTGCCTGGGTTCAGGCCCCTCTGACCCGGGCCTCCTTGCTCCTCCACCCAAATCAGTCTGTCTGAACCCAGGCAGTTTCTGCATCACGCTCTTTGCACCCACAGCCCTAGAACAGGAGGGAGCCAAGGCTAGACCGACCCTTGGGAGAGCCTGGGGCCTCAGGACTTGAGGTGGGACCAGGCGGGGACTGGCAAACCTGCTGTGTGGGGAAGGCCCAGCTCACGACATCAAACTTTTTATTTTTTAGTTGCTGGTCTCGAAATTCCTCTGGATTGACTAAGCCAGACCATGGAAAGTGGACATCGGCAGATGCCCGGATCCCAGCGGATCACCGGGGCAGGCCGCAAGGAGAACTTTTTGCGCTCCGGAGAAGGGAAGGGCAGGATGGGAGTTAGCAAGGTGGAGGCAGGCTGAGTGCTCTGCAGAGAAACGCTGAGTGGGAGGCTCCTGGAGAGGATGGGGCACGTCTAAGGAGATGTTTAGGTTGTTTGCTGAGCTGTATGTGAGGCAACCTTGCCTGGGCTCCCCCAGTCCTCCAGTAAATTCTATTAAACCCATGAGCATATGGTACGAGTGATTTTCGTTGTGGAAACTGAAGAAGGGTCAGAGGTTCAAGGGGAAGGCCAGGAGGATTCAGGCTCCAACAAACAAACAATCTGGCATCCTGGAGGAGCCCAGAGAACACAAGGTCCCCCAGGACTTACATAGCCTGAGGGCTTTGGGCTTCTACAGGCCACAGAACTGGAGAAGTCGAGCAGATGTTCCCTAATCTTGGGGGTCAGGGGGCCCCTAGCCAACCACTCTCAACCCAAAGTGAGAAGACAAAAGGAAAATGTGGTTTGGCTCTGTAAACGGGATACTAATTACAGCCATTTGTGCAAACTGTTTTCCATTAGTGCGTAATTGCTTACCATGCGGTATAATAACAATTACGCATTGCAAGACCTACATGTCAGACTAGCTGAGTTTTATTTGTCTCCATGTGGGCCAGTCTTCCTCATGTCTTGAGGAAGTCTGGTTGTCTGTGGGCTAACACAGTGGCTTTATTTATAACTTGAAAAAAAATTATAGGCACAACACTCAGTGTATGGGTAATTCTCTCCTCTAAGAGGCGGATTACCTCATGTGCTTCAAATGTCAGTATGTTGTCGTTTGGGGGCTTGGCCAGAAAAAGAGAATGTGCATTCTATTACACTTTATATCTGTTTGTCCTTTTCTATTTAGGAGACCTATAAAGCATCCCTCACCAAAGCCATGAGGTCCCCACACACCTCTAAAACAGAACTCGAATAATCATTCCCAGCCAATGTTAGTAGCTCATCCTAAATCCACGATTCAGGGAAGAGAATAAAATACAGAAACAATTCCTCAGGGCACAGTCAATAGAGACAGCGGATGAAAAGGCTCTTCAGAGGTTCCCCCCTAAAGAACAGCTTGGAAGTAAAGGACAGCAGCTCACGAATTCAAGGAGGCTATTTCTGAGAAGGAGCCTCCAACGATCTTCCAAACTCTTCCTGATGGCCTACTGTGTGCCTGGCTCTGGCCTCAGCACCGAGAAGGCAGAGTGGGGGCCAAGGGTCAACACAAAATACACGAGTTACAAAACCTCGTTTCTGTCCTCAGGGAAATGATGACTTGGTTGGGGGAGGGGCCACAGATGAATTAAATGGGCCCAGATAAAAGAGGAGAAAGTGGGAGAGCAGAGGAGGACAGAACAAATATAACAGCAAAGCAACCTTACTTCTGCAAGTCGTCTGATCCGAGTTGAGGATGTAGCCTTGTCTGCACCGGCAGACATACGAGCCAGGAGTATTGATGCAGAAGTGGGCACAGTTATGCTCCAGGATGCTGCACATGTGGACCGCTGAAAGGGAAGACATGGCAAGTTAAGGCAACGATGATGCCTTCTCTAACTCCATCCCCCTCGCAAACATTCATCCAGAATCTACACTGTGAAGGAACAAGCAGGACAAAGAGAAACAAGCTGCAGTCCCTACCCTCAAGGGGTAGCCTCTGGTAGGACCAGACAGTTCTACATAAATGCCAGCAGCAATATATACATAGAGGGCCACAGAGGGTCAAAGGGAAATGATGTTAGGCTGAGCCATATGAAATTGCTGATATCCAACTAAAAATAGGTCAAAAACGACCTACAAAAACAGAAATTTCACAGTGTAATTAATAATATCCAGTTGGTGGGCAGAAGGATCAGAAAGTTTGCTGACACCAGGGGTGGCTCTGACTAGCGTGTGGACTTGGTAGGCAGCAGCAGGTTTGGAGGAAAAGCTATTAGTTAAATGAGGATGTGGTAAAGAATCAACAGTTTCTCAGGATCATAAATCCCAAGAGTGATGTAATTTTTTAATAGGCAAAAGTATTATAAAAATTTTTGGAGTTAAAAAATGCACTCATATGTTTCCATAATCTTTATGTCTCTATTTAAAATATTTCTGGGGCTTCCCCGGTGGCGCAGCGATTGAGAGTCTGCCTGCCGATGCAGGGGACACGGGTTCGTGCCCCGGTCCGGGAAGATCCCGCATGCCGCGGAGCGGCTGGGCCCGTGAGCCATGGCCGCTGAGCCGGCGCGTCCGGAGCCTGTGCTCCGCAACGGGAGAGGCCACAACAGTGAGAGGCCCGCGTACCACAAAAAAATAAAAAAATAAAAAATAAATAAATAAATAAAATAAAATATTTCTGGACGGACCTAGAGTCTGTCATACAGGGTGAAGTAAGTCAGAAAGAGAAAAACAAATACCGTATGCTAACACATATATATGGAATCTAAAAAAAAAAAAAAAAACGGTTCTGAAGAACCTAGGGGCAGGACAGGAATAAAGACACAGATATAGAGAATGGACTTGAGGATATGGGGAGGGGGAAGGATAAGCTGGGACAAAGTGAGAGAGTGGCATGGACATATATACACTACCAAATGTAAAACAGATAGCTAGCGGGAAGTAGCCACGTAGCACAGGGAGATCAGCTCGGTGCTTTGTGACCACCTAGAGGGGTGGGATGGGGAGGGTGGGAGGGAGGGAGACGCAAGAGGGAGGGGATATGGGGATATATGTATATGTAGAGCTGATTCACTTTGTCACACAGCAGAAACTAACACACCATTGTAAAGCAATTATACTCCAATAAAGATGTTAAAAAAAAAGTTTCTGGGACTTTCCTGGTAGTCCAGTGTTAAAGAATCCACCTTACAATGCAGAGGACGCGGGTTCGATCCCTGGTCAGGGAACTAAGATCCCACATGCCGCGGGACAACTAGAGCCCACGTGCCGCAAACTACAAAGCCCACGCGCCCTGGAACCTGCGCACCACAACTAGAGAAGAGAAAACCTGCACACCACAACTAGAGAGAAATCTGCTCACCACAACGAAAGATCCTGCATGCCTCAACGAAAATTCCGAGTGCTGCAACCAAAACCCGACGCAGCCAAAAATAAGTTAAATTTTAAAAATAATAATAATGGGGACTTCCCTGGTGGCACAGTGGTTAAGAATCCACCTGCCAATGCAGGGGACATGGGATCGAGCCCTGGTCCGGGAAGATCCCACATGCCGCGGAGCAACTAAGCCTGTGCACCACCACCACTGAGCCCGCCTGCCACAACTACTGAAGCCCGTGCGCCTAGAGCCCGTGCTCTGCAACAAGAGAAGCCACCGCAATGAGAAGCCCATGTACTGCAATGAAGAGTAGCCCCCACTCGCCACAACTAGAGAAAGCCCGTGCGCAGCAACGAAGACCCAATACAGCCAAAAAATAATAATTAATTAATTAAAAATAATAAATAAATAAAATATTTCTGTGTTTAGTTTCTGAAGCACCTTGGCTTTCAGATACATTGATTCTTGCATAAGTCTGTTGGAGCTCATGGAAATTCTCACTGTTTTTTACATCTTAATTTATGACTTTACTCCATATAATTCAACCTGGACATATTTAAAATTAACAAGCATCAGCAGAAGCAGAGTACAATTTATGCAAGTGTTGTCATAGACAAAAAGGATGTCCATATGTAGAAATATATTTTTATAAAGCTAAAACAGAAGAGACTTTCAATAGCTAAGGACAATCCCCTCACTCCAGTGCTTAGGAAAACTCAGCTACTGATGAAATCGATGGCATATCTTAAGTATATGTCCCTTTACTTCAAAGTAAGAAACATGGTGGGCAGTAAGTGAAAGCAAGACCTCTTTATTTCATAATACAATTCAGAATGAGTGTTCTGAGTTTACGATTGACTGTGTTTTAATTCCTGTTAGGATACAAATAATGTTAGGGAAGTTCATAGATTAAATCCAATCAGTCATTTTTACTTCAGAGTGAAAGAAATATCTGTTTTTGTGACCATGGGCTTAACTTCTTTATATTAAATGGGAGTAAAAATAGTACCAACCCCATAAGGGCCTTGTAAGGGTTAAAATAATTAAGATGGTAAAGTGCTTAAAACATAGCGCAGGGGAATGCTTGATACGTGTTAACTGTATGGTACAAAGGAGAAGCATGGCGGACTTTTGTTTTATCTTACATACCTGGGTTCATCCTATATGTATTCATCTTCACCTTGGTTTTTCACTCAGCATTAATAACAGATTCTATCTCTATTGATATATATTACCTTTCATGGAATCTAAGATGCACCCAATTTCAGAGATGTTAAAGTGTGAGGACACATACATTGATCCTCATTATTCACAGATTCCATATTTGAGAATTTGCCTACTTGCAAACATTTATTTGTAACCCTAAAATCAATACTCAGAGTGCTTTCATCATCATTTGTGGACACACTCAGAGCGATGAAAAATTTAGGTCGCCAGCTGAGGTTGAACAAGACGATGCTCTGCATTCTTGTTTCTGCTCTCAGGCTGTGAATGAGTATCCTTTTCAAGTGCCACACTGTTTGCATTTTTGTGCTTTTTGTTGATGATTTTGCTGTTTAAAATGGCCCCAAGTGTGGTGCTGAAGTGTTGGTGTTTGCTGAAGTGAAGTGTGTCTGGTGTTCCTAAGTGCAAGGAGGCTATGATGTGCCTTATGGAGAAAATGTGTGTTTGATAAATTTCATTTGGGCAAGAGTGATAGTGCTGTTGGCTGTGAATTCAATGTTAATGAATCAACAATATATAAAGAAGGTGTCTTTACACAGAAACACACATAAAACAAGATTATGTATTGATCAGTTGACAACAGTGTTGGACCAGAGGCTCTGAGGAACCTAACTCTGTATTTCCCCTAGGAGCTGTGGTTCAGTACTTGCTACTTCAGTCAGTGTTCACCATGACGTTATAGGACATAATTACCAAGAACAATGAGAATCAACTGTACACCTTAGCTTTGATCAAATACATTTGATCTAGTTCATTCCTTTTAATTGCTTTATCCATTGGTCATATGACTAGTCCTCATAATATTTAGCCATTTCCCCACCAGTCCACAGTTTCGCTTTCCCAATGCTGTGATGAACCTTCTTAAATACATCTCCTTGAGCACATGTGCAGTTGTTTCTCTAGGACCGGGTCCTACTTTTTTCTTTTTTGGCTGCGTTGGGTCTTCGTTGCTGCGCGCGGGCTTTCTCTAGTTGTGGCGAGCTGGGTCTACTCTGCGTTGCAGTGCACGGGCTTCTCATTGCGGTGGCTTCTCTTGTTGCGGAGCACAGGCTCTAGGCACGCAGGCTTCAGTAGCTGCAGCATGCGGGCTCAGTGGTTGTGGTGCACGGGCTTAGTTGCCCTGCGGCATGTGGGATGTTCCCAGACCAGGGCTTGAACCCACGTTCCCTGCATTGGCAGGCAGATTCTTAACCACGGCGCCACAGGGAAGTTCCTGAGTCCTACTTCAAATAGATATCACCTCACTGTCTTGCAAGGTAGTTTATACCAGCAATGCAGGAGAGTAATGATTCCCACCTCCTCAAAACTTCAGCACTCAGGATTATCAAACGTTAAGTTTTTGACCGTGTTAAGAGGGAAAAATCATGATCCTGTTTCTAATTTGCATTTGCTTTGCACCCTGGAAGGCTCTCTTCTTTTCCTAGGCTGCTGGTGTCAAATTACCCACGGGCCTAGAGGCGTTCTTATGCAACTCTCGGCATGTCACTATTTTCCTCCATAATGAAGAAAATCTGAAGCCTAGACAACCAGCAGCACAGCGGTTATACACTGGTATGAGGCCCAAGTGATGAGTCTGCTGCCCAACTTCTCACCGAGACCCTGACAGATAATTATTTTGACAGGAGATGTGAGGCAGAGAAAATACCTGCTGGGCAGCAGACAGCACAGTGGTGATGGGAAAGGCTTCTGGAAATAAGACTACAGCTGAGCTTCACCATGACCTTGTATGAATTACTTAATTTCTCTGAACTCCACTTTCCTCACCTGTCAAATAGGGAAATTAAAAGAACTATTGCATGGGGTTTTGGAGCGACAGCTTGTTACTAAGGCTTGTCTTGGCCCTTCCGCCTCGAACAAGTGAGGGAAGTTCATGTACGTTGCGTAGCTCTTTTTGGCTTATTTCTTTATCTGTAGAATAAAGGCATGTATGATGTCCAGGGACCTTCAGTACAGACACTTAATTATTTCCTAGAAGCTGCCTTCCTTCTCATTCCAAATGCGTGCTGACTGGGGGAGCGGCTGTGTTGGTGTGAGGTAGCCCCTCTCCTGGCCACTGCTGGGTGTTCAGGGTCTGACAGTCAGAGGCTTTTCTTGGCATTTAGCCACTAGAATTGAGGAAAAGGGGGTTTATACCGAGCGCAAGCATATCTGGGGGCTGACAGGGTGCATGCTCTCTGCCCCTGGACCAGAGAAGTCCAAGGAGAAGCAGAGTGGGGATGGAGAGAAAGCAAAGCTGTCATTCACTATGCGTCTCCTTATTTCCATGAGTAATATAACACAATCCACCCTTCTAAAGCTAGTTCAAGTTGAATTTCTATTACTTTCAACCAAAAGAATCCCAAACATTTTTACTAACTAAGGTAGTATAAAAATTTTCCACCTGTAAAATTCTATAGATGAGGAATCGGTGATACTAAGAGCATCTGGCCCTAATGCCTTGCCCTCCCGTGGGGCAGGCCTTTGTGATGTGACTGAAGGGGGCACAAGAGTCCTGCCTCCTACGGTGGCCTGCAGGTGGTCTCACACCTCAGAAGGCCTTGTAGGTGGAAGCTGGGTCGAGGCTTTGCATTGGGCAGAAGAAATCACTAATCAACAGACTAAGTCTTTGGCAGGATTGGATTTTTAACCAGGCGATCTGAATGTTAATAAATGTTTATTAATGAATGTGTGATTGACTAAATGAATGACCAAAAGAGTGGTGGGCTGACTGGGGGTCTTGAAAGGAACAATTACTGGGTATGGAAAGTCAAGGCCTGTGGAAGTCCATCTGGCCTCCCACTTAGCAACAGGGCCTTGAAGGGCTGCAGTAAGTGTGGACTTTACCCGGGCTGGTTGATGGGAGGTGTGTCTTAGGAACACTGTTAGGGCCTTCTATTGTGCCTGGCCTGGGCGGAGTGAGGCTCTTAGGGTAGGAACAACCAGCCTCCAGGCTTTAAATACCAGGCTAAGTTGGTAAAGCAGATACCAAGAGGTTAAGTAAAAGCAGCCCTGGGAATTCCCTGGCAGTCCAGTGGTTAGGACTCTGTGCTTTCATTGCCGAGGGCGAGGGTTCAATCCCTGGTGGGGGAACTAGGATCTCGCAAGTTGCTTGGTGTGGCCAAAAAGAAAAAAAAAAAGGCAGCCCTGCCCAGGTTGCAAGTCATCAGAAGGCTCAGGACAGACATGCATTTTTCAGCCCCTAGATTCAAGTGTCCTCTCTCACTGGGTGGCAGAAATGGTGGGCCCCAGGATGGTAGGTTTTGGTCATCTTGTAGACAGGGCCTCATTCACAGGAGGCCTCTAAGATTCTCTTGGAGGTCTCGGAGTGGCCTGAGAATGCAACCTCAGGAGCCCTCCTGCCCCCAGCTGTGGCTGGTGTGGGAATTCACTGCCTGTGGGTACAAAGCCACTGCTGTGCCTGAGTTCACGTCCACACAGCCAGTGAGCACAAGAGCCTAATCTCTTCCTAATTGTACGATAAAGGTTCCTGTCTTGATCACTCCTGGAGATACCCTGTCCCCACCGATCCACAGGTCCAGCAGCGTTTTTCGGTTCTGCCCAAAAGCACACGAGCCTCAGCTCAGCTCCCCTCTGAAATCCCTTCTCTAGGTGCACTCTGACCTCCACGTCCCTGCCTAGCCTCTCATCAGCATTTCTCAAGCTGTGGGTTATGTCTCCTTAGCAGGTCACGAAATTAACAGAGACTCTGGACTCATTTTTTTGTTTTTGTTTTTAAATGAAATAGAAAAAACTATTAAAAATATCATTCTTTTCCTGGCTTACCGCAATCGTCCTCCCTATACATCTCTAGCCGGTAAATTCCTACTCTCTTTTTTTTTTTAAGATTTATTTTTTATATATTTATTTAATTTATTTTTGGCTGCGTCGGGTCTTCGTTGAGGCACGCGGGATCTTTTGTTGCGGCGTGCGGGCTTCTCTCTAGTTGTGGCGTGCGGGTTTTCTCTTGCCTAGTTGTGGCGCGCAGGCTCCAGGGCACGTGGGCTCTGTACTTTGCAGCACGCAGGTTCTCTAGTTGAGGCGCGCGAGCTCAGTAGTTGCGGCACACAGGCTTAGCTGCTCGGCGGCATGTGGGCTCTTAGTTCCCTGACCAGGGATCGAACCCGCATCCCCTGCATTGTAAGGAGGATTCTTTACCACTGGGCCACCAGAGAAGTCCCCCCTACTCCTCTTTCAAGTCTGTGTAGCACATAGTAGTTAAGATGTAGGTTCTGAGCCAGAATGCCTGGGTTCACACCTCAACTCTGCCACTTAGTGCTATGTGACCTTGGACAAGTTACTGAACTTCTCTGGGTCTCTATTTCCTCTTCTGTAAAATGGGAATTATAGGAGCACCTACTTCACAGGTTTGCTGTGAGAATAAAATGAGTTAACATACGCTAATAGCGCAAAACAGCATACGCACATACTAATATCAATAAGTGTTAGTTATAATCATTATTATCTCTTTAAAGCTCTCCCGGACTCCCTAGGCAGACCCTGGCAGTCTTTGATCAGAGGGCCCCCAGTGCCAGGTGACTTCCCAAGGCCTCTGAAGTGCATACTTCATATAGCCAACATCCCATTTCTCTGTGATGAGAGCATCTTCCCACCAGCCTGAAACCCTCAGACCCGGCAGGTGGAGGGTAAGAGTTCTGAAGCCAGAGAGACTCCAACTCTGCCACCTGAAGCCGCTTATCCTTTCTAAGCCCCAGTTTCTACTTCTGTAAAATGGGATACTAACAGTACCTGCTTCACAGGGCTGTTGTAAGTATTCAATGAAATAACATATTGGAAAGTACCTAGCCCAGGACAAAATTGGCTGTTATCCTCAGAGTGTAGCTCAATAAATGTTTAAGGAACAAATGAGACTTTGTCGTCTGAGGATTGGAGGGCAGGTCAAAGCTGAGGCCATCTGCCTACCCTGCTGGTCCTCTGCGTGTCTGACCGTAATCATATACAACATGGTGCACACTGAATGGGGCTCTACAGTTTATAACGCCTGTTCACACATCTACTCTCCGCAGGTAAAATCCCCAGTTTACAGATGTGCTCAGCATCTATACAGCTGGCAGGTGGGGTCATTGAAACCTCAGTCTGCCCCTCCCCATCGCAAAGGCTTCCCATCAAACTCCGAGGTGAATATCAACCTCAGAGCTGGTGTGCCTAGCATGGCTGGACTGCGGAGGCTGCCTGCAGAAAACCGTTTACCTTAAAAGAGGAATTTCTATCTCCCAATGCGAAGAGGAATGAAATAAGCAAGAGGTTTGGAAGTAGAACCCACCATCTCCTGGCTGCTTGGGAATTCACTTAACAAGTTTACAGTCCTGTACAAGGGAGGGATGGCACCGTGCTGCCTCCCCAGATTTTCGTGAGGATAAAGTGCGAAAACACAAGAGAAAGTGCTTTGTAAATGTTAGTTATTGTGATCCTTGCTGCACAGTTGATGAAGAGGCCCCGGGGCCTCCTTCACCTTTCAAGACAGTTGACAAGTCTGCTCAGCAGAGCCCTGTGATGAGAAGAGACAGGAGCTGGTAGGGTAGGAAGGGGGACTCAGTTCCCGGGCCCTAACAAATGAATGAATGAATGGCACAATACTGATGTTTTCTTAGAGCTTCAAGATTACAAAAACGGGAGTAGCCAAACTTTTAATTTTGCTGCCAGGCCATAAAGCACAGAGAAGGTTCTTCTATGAACAAGTCCATATCCTCAGCCTCATTATATTACCTTTCCCTTTGCCGAGCAATTCAGAGAGCTTATAAAAGAACTCATCCATTAACATTTTTCCAAGACAACTGAATAAACACGTCAAAACTGTTACAGAACCAATTTCTTTTTTTAATATTTCCAGGAAAGAGGGAATACAAATTCTGCAGAAGTCATTTGAAGTCATAAACCTTAAAAATGTTTGCAGTGCATTCTACTGGCTGAAGTTTTCCAGGTGACTCAAGCCACGGCACGCCACAGAGACCCAGCCCCTCTGCGGCGCCAGGGAAATGGCACTTCTGAATGTTTTCCAAGTGACACTGCAGAGCAAAAGTTTCTTTTTCCTTCATGGCGTTGATTTTTTAAGTAAAACTTTTGATTTTGGAGTCAAGAATTAATGGCGTCTCTGCTTTTTGAAGTTAGTTTTCAGCAGAGAATTTTTTTAAAAAGACGTCAAAAGCACACCGTACTTCCTTCCTGAGGCTTTGACAGGGTCGGGGGAGGTTGGTGGTGGTATGGGGGGGTGTTTCTAGGATTTGTCACATTCTGAGAACTGGTCTAAAGGTTCCTGCTCCCGGTGAGTTGGAGATGAGTCTGGTCCTTAAGGTCATTCTCCATGCAGACTCCAGGGAAATACTGGTCATTTCAGAATAGATACTTGCTTTTGTTTTCCCATCAAAGAAGCATGGCAGTTGGAGGGGACAGGGACCAATGGGGGTGGGCAAAGCTGGACTGGACACTGTTTACCAGGTCAGGAGGCTTGCTTCCCATTTCCAGGGACCATTGTGGAGCCTGGATTGGCAGGCTGGCGCCCTGCCCTTCTGGAGGAGAAAAGGACGAGAAGACGGTGGCAGGAGCAGGAAACTGGGGAGAGGGCAAGTTGACCTGCTGGGAAAGCTGAGGCAGGAGCTCGGCTTGGAGGTAAGTGGGAGGAGTGTGGCAAGAAAGTGTGAAAGAAGCCTTGTGGAGTGCAGGGTTAGAAAGCAAGATGGGGAAGAAGACCCTTAAAGCAGAAGAATGCAGCTCAAGGACTTGGGGAAGCATGTCCTTGCAGAAGGAGTCGGGAGGCACCTGCCAACCTATCAGGTGGGAAGGTACCAGGAGCACGTGTTGGTCTTCCCCGTACACTGGGCCTCTTTCTGGGTTGAGAAAACATCCACTGCTAGCACCACCATGGGGCAAAAATGCTCAGTATTCCACACCATCCAAGGAGAAGTTATGTTATTATTTTTGCCCTCCCATTCCCATGCTTACTACAACTCATGAATTCCAACCTAGGCAATGCCAGGGCAAGCCAATACGCTGGAGAAAAACTTCCCCTACCTACTGTTACTCGTTCTGCAGTTTGAGTGTAAATGTCCCTTCCTCAGGGAAATCTCCCTGAGCCCCCTGGCCTAGGTCAGGTCCTGTCCTGAATTCTTCCTCCATTACACCGTTACAACTGCAGTTACTTATGTATTTGTATAACTGCATCCTTAATATGTCTCCTTGGCCAGAGCGTGAGCCCCAAGAGAGCACTGTGTCTACCTTGGCCTTTGCTAAACACCCCTTGCCAGCCTGGTACCTGGGACCAGGTTAGCACAGAATGAACACTGGAAGATGAATGAACTCATCCTAATGATCCCCTGAGAAGAGCCACAGAGAAACAGGACTTACTGCACAACTTGTTCTGGAACACTGAGGTCAGCGACTCAATCTGGCTGAAGTTGGCCACCAGGAAGACGTGGTCCTCGTGGGGCTCGCTGCCGATGGTCTTCAGCGTGTTGAAGTCCACTTGGCCCACGCCGATGGCAAAGATCAGGATGCCTGTGTCCCGGGCCTTTGCGGCTACCTCAGCCACCGAGTCCTGGGGCCTCCCGTCGGTCACAATCATTATGACCCGCGGCACGTTCTCCCTCAGTGGCCGGGCACCCTCTGCTTCTGAGAATGCGATGTTCAGGGCGTACTGGATGGCCAGCCCCGTCATGGTGCCCGTGGACAGATGCCGCATCCTCTTGACGGCGTGCTCCACCTCGGACTTCCTCTTGAAGGTCTTGAGGGAGAACTCGTTCTTCACGGTGCTGCCATATTGGAGCAGGCCCACACGGGTGACGTCAGGGCCAATGTCCAAGAACTGCAAGATGTCCACGATGAACTCCTTGACCTTTGCGTAGTCGTGGGTGTTGACGCTGCGGGAACTGTCAATGATGAAGACCACGTCTGCCCGCTTGTTCTCACAGGAGCTCTCTGGGGAAAGAGGGGAGGGCAAACGCATCAGAAGAGTGTTAAGCATAAACACACTGCTATATATAAAATAGGTAACCAACAAGAGCCCACTGTATAGCACAGGGAACTCTACTCAGTATTTTGTAATAACGTATAAGGGAAGAGAATCTGAAGAAGTTATATATACATATATATGTATAACTGAATCACTGTGCTGTATACCTGAAACTAACACGATATTGTAAATCAAATATATTTCAATTAAAAATAAAGAAAAGAAAAGGAAAGGAAAGAAAAGAAGAGTGTTAAGGACCCAGTGCAGGTTGGAAATCCTAGGGCCAGGGATCACCTTTCAAACCTCCCGTCTTCATCGTTTTTCTTCCCCCCTTGGGAAGGTTGTAAGGGTGTATATGTGCATGACTGGGTGATCATGGGTATTGGCAACAAAGATACTATTTCTTTTTACAAGATAAATGAACTTCAGTTTCTAGATAGTCATCAATGTAGTTTTCAGGTTGGCAAATACCTGAGCAGGGTCAAAATTACTTTATCATTTACTGCACAGCACATAGGCTTGGCTGGATACTGCAGGGAGTATAGAAGACACTTAGCGGGGGCTTCCCTGGTGGTGCAGTGGTTAAGAATCCGCCTGCCAATGCAGGGGACACGGGTTCGAGCCCTGGGCCGGGAAGATCCCACGTGCCGCGGAGCAACTAAACCCGTGCGCCACAACTACTGAGCCTGTGCTCTAGAGCCCACAAGCCACAACTACTGAGCCTGCGAGCCACAACTACTGAAGCCTGCGAGCCTAGAGCCCGTGCTCCACAACAAGAGAAGCCACTGCAATGAGAAGCCCGTGCGCCCCAACGAAGAGTAGCCCCCACTCACTGCAACTAGAGAAAGCCCGCGCGCAGCAACGAAGACCCAACACAGCCAAAAATAAAATAAATAATTTTTTTTTTTTAAAAAAAAGAAGACACTTAGGGGGGGCGACCCAAATCAAGGAGCTTACAGTCTACCTGGGGAGACTTCATTACTGGAACAAGGAAAGAATAACTAGTATGAAACTATGTGGTGCTGACACTAGATGTTCAAAGAACAGGGATATCAGTGGGTTGGAGTCAAGGAGATGGGACACAAGCTGGCTTTACAGATGCATAGTGTTTGCACTGAGAGAAGGAACACATGGAGACGGACACATGAACAAAAGCCCAAGATGGCATGAATAGAGTGGATAAAAGAACAAGTGGTAAAGGCCCTGCTAGGAGTTATGGATAGGAGTTAAGTTGGAGGGGTAGCATGAAGCCAGTTACAAAATGACTTTAAATTCAGACTGAAATTTGTACATGATGCCACAGGTGATGGGCATAATATGATTAGCATTGTATTATGTAACTTATCTCTTCTGTAGGGAAGTTACGTAATAACAAGTCAACTGAGTGGGGCAGAAGTTTGTGGAGAGGATATGGACAGAAGGGAGCCCTCCTGCACTGTTGGTAGGAATGTAAATTGGTGCAGCCACTGTGGAAACAGTATGGAGGTTCCTCAAAAAACTAAAAAGAGAACTACCATATGACCGAGCAATTCTACTCCTGGGTATATATCTGATAAAAAGAGAAATACTAATTCAAAAAGATATATGCACCCCAATGTTCATTGCAGCTCTATTTACAATTGCCAAGATACGGAAGCAACCTAAGTGTCCATCAACAGATGAATGAATAAGGAAGATATGGTGTGTGTGTGTGTGTGTGTATATACACACACACACACACACACACACACACACACACACACTGGAATACTTCTCAGCCACAGAGAGAATGAAATTCTGCCATTTTCAACAACGTGCATGGACTTGGAGGGCATTACGCTAAGTGAAATAAGTCAGACAGAGAAAGGCAAATACTGTATGATATCATTTATATGTGAAATCTAAAAAAAATAAGACTAGTGAATAGAGCAAAAAAGAAACAGACTCACATATGTAGAGAACAAACTAGTGGTTACCAGTGGCGAGAGGGAAGGGGGAGGGGCAATATAGGGGTAGGGGATAAAGAGGTACAAACTACTATGTATACAATGAATAAGTTACAAGGATATATTATACAGCACAGGGAATATAGCCAATATTTTATGACTATAAATGGAGTATAACCTTTAAAAACTGTGATATCACTATGTTGCACACTTGTAACTTATAAAATATTGTACATCAACTATACCTCAGTTTTTTTTAAAAAAACACAAAAAAAACACAAAAAGCAGTTGAGTCAGGCAGGGGTTTGCAGGGTGGATGATCCAGACCATTTTTGCACAAATCTGGTTGAGAGAGAAACTTAATCTCAACCAGGGGTGGGTGGTCAGGGGAGGGAGGTGGGGGCAGTAGTGGAAATGGAGAAGGTACCTGGCCAAGAAACATTTCAACAAAGGGCACAGTTAAATTGAAAAAAGGCAAATGTCGAAGTCTCTCCCTTACCACCACAATCGCCGTACTCATTCCTCAAGCGCGCAAGCAAGAAGGCATTCTGGGAAGCGGGTGAGATTGGATGAGATGAGAGGCCTCTGGGTGGAGGCTGGGCGTTCCTGCTGGGATTTCTCAGATGTTCTGAGCTATGGCCTCCAGCCCCTCCCTCCCCCTCTCTTTCCCAGACCTCCCACTGCTAAATCCGGATTTGATAGGGATTAGAAAAGGGATCTCAAATGCTTGCCCTAAATCCCAATCACTGCAGCTGCAAGAAAGAGGGAGAAAACCAGAAATGAAGCAGTGAACCCAGTCATTGAAATGAGAAGTGGGAAAGGCGGGTGAGGTCATCCCATCCACGCGGGCCTGCCAGGTCGTGACTCGCCCCTGAGCACCTGCACACACACCTCAACCATCACAGTCTCACAAGTCTAACAATTTTAGGGGAGGAAGCACGCCCGCATGCCAGCATCATGGCAGAAAGCCAACCTTCTGTGGCACCCACATATAACACTGGAGGCTGGGTGAATTTAAGGTGAGTTTCTCAAACCAGAGCTCCCAGAAACTGCCTTTGAGGGCGCAGGGATAAGATCAATATCAACCCTGACATTTGCAGAGTGTTTTAACGTCTTTACTCTAGAGAGCTTTCATCATCACTATGGTCTCATTTGATTTCCAGAATAAGCTCTTAAGAAAAGAGCTAGGAGTACTGTACCCATTGGACAGATGAGAACATGAAGGCACTGAGAGTTTGAAAATCTCTTATAATTTAGAAAAAGAAAACCTATATGGAGACAACGCCAACACCCACCTCACTGGGTGGTTGTGAGGATCTGAGGAAATGCTGTGGGTAAAGAGCTTAGCCTTGGGCCCAGCATGTGGAAACCCCCAATATGTGGGAGCTGCATATGCAGGCTCTGCTCGGCCCACACCGCCCCCCCAGTCCACACCTTCCTAGGCCCAGGCTGGGGAGGGGCAGGGCTGCTGCTGCTGTGTAGTTTGTGCTGCACACAGGCACCTGCCCAGGGAAGCGAGGGGCCTGAAATCCAGGCTAGCCCTGAGCCCCAGGGGCTGCGTCCACCCTGAGAGGCACCTGGAGGGAGTGCTTTTCTCTAATTTTCACAGAGGTGTCTATAGCCTAGCACATGGTCCTGGGCCAGAGCACAGCATGACAGACCTGCGGGTCCCAGGGAAGAGGACAAGGGCCAGGACTGAGGCCACTCCAGAAGCCACATCTGCCCCCCATTTCAGTCGGAACTTCATGCAGGGAGAATGTGACCCAGTCATCTCCACCTGCTCAGGAGGACCAGAACCAGCCCAGACCCAGCCACGGAGGAGGATATTAATGAAAGACTCCTTGGAAGGGAGAGAGGGATAGAGTCTGCAGACTGGCTCCCTAAGAACTCTCCTCCTCTGGAAATCTTTGGAAGCAGGGGGTCCTCTGGGACTGGGATTCTTACTGTGGGTCTTAGTCATGGTGTCAGCATCCCAGGAAGCATCACGATCAATTTAAAGGGAAGCCTGGAAGTTCCATGGGGAATTATGTGCTCAACTGGATTAGTTCCCATCAAAACAAATGGGGAGTTTCCACAATGCCTGGCATTTACAAAAACACCACAAAGTTCGAAATAGAGTTGGAGGGAACCTCCAGAGAGCAGTGATTGTGAGTTGAAAACGACGAGTACTGGCAGCCCAAGTGACCAAGTTTCTTCAGGATGTCTCCTCAGGTCCCTCGAGAGCTCAGAACCACAGCACTGCAGCTTGTCCCTGAAAGGGCCAGTTCAGTGGTTCTCAAGCTCGAGGTGCCTCGCAGTTCCCAGGAAGACTTGCTAAAAACTAAGGTCAGGGCTTCCCTGGTGGCGCAGTGGTCGAGAGTCCGCCTGCCGATGCAGGGGATGTGGGTTCGCACCCCAGTCCGGGAAGATCCCACATGCCGCGGAGCGGCTGGGTCCGTGAGCCATGGCCGCTGAGCCTGCGCGTCCGGAGCCTGTGCTCTGCAACGGGAGAGGCCACAACAGTGAGAGGCCCGCGCACGGCAAAAAAAAAAAAAACAACAACAACAAACTAAGGTCACTGAGCCTCACTTCCAGAATTTCTGATTCTGTAGGTCTAGGCTGGCACTTGAAAATGTGCATTTCTAGCAAGTTCTGGGGTGAGGTTGATGCCACTGGTCCAAGGACCACACTGTGAGAAACCACTAGTTTAGGAACTAGAGAGGTTTCTGGAGAGACGAAGTTCTGGCAAGTCTTGACCTCATATCTCACTGTGAACTCCCCAACGTGGGAAACTAATCGTCGCTATAGCCATGCGGTGGGGATACAGTAAGTCTTCAGTCAACATTTGTGGAGTTAAATGGAATTCTGGGTGGTGGAGCAAGGTTTCAGGTGGAAGGGACTGAGTCAGAGCAGGCAATTCAAGGAGGTGGATTAAAACCACAAAGTCAGAAAGTGCTAGAGCAGGTCTCTGGGTCCTGCTAACAGAGTCACAGATTCTAGGACCCAAATCTTTGCCATTTTATGAGGGAGCATAGCCACTTTTGAACTTCTGGTCCATGGACTCACAGACTAATAAAATCTTAGAGCTGGAAGGTCTAAATAGAGTCCAAGTTACTCACTTTACAGAAGGGGAAACTGAGGCCCAGGGAGGTGACTCTATCTCCACGAGGCCTCATGGCTCATTAGGGTCAGACCTGGGACCATCCTGGTGCCTTTCCCCCATGTCATGGTGGGCATCCTGGAAAACTCTCAATACCACTGGCATTACAATACAAGCTCTGTAAATACTTGGGGACATTCTGAAATATTTGCCTCACAGTTTCTCCACACGGGGACTGCTGAGGGATGTTTCCAGAAAATAGACTCTCCTCTGTGCGTGTTCCTTTCACATACTGGTTCTGATAAACAGCCTCCCTCCCTGTCTCAGCCTGTGAGAAGAACACACACTATCTTCCTCCTCGCCCCTCACAACAGACTTTCCACAGCAGTTGGAAGAGGGTTTCTGGGCACATCATAAAAACGTCATCCCTTGAACCAAAAGAGTAACGGTCTGAGCCTTGTGAACAGGACTTCCAGTTCTGTCAGCTTGACTCTACAGCCTACTCAATGGGCAAACAAGTGTCTCTTCCCCCTGCAGAGAAGGTGAACCTGAGCCAGAACAATTTTAAGCAACATTCCCACCCCAGCAGGATTACAACGTGCAGCCTTGGAACTATTTCCTTCCTCTCAGGATTGTAGATTTGTGGCTAATCGGTCTCCCTTGCTGCAGCTCAATTTAATTACGGCCGTGTAATTGTACAGTAAATATTTGGTACCATCTGCCTGGAGAGGTCAGGGCATGTTTGGAGAAGGAAGATATGTGAATCTCGATGACAAGGGTAAAATAATTTCATCCAGAGATGAAAGGGGCTCTGAAATGCTCAGTGAAACAGCAGCAGAGTCCTATGACCTCAGGGCAAGCCCAGCCAATGCCACTTTCTGTCCATGTGGTCTTAAACCTCTCCTTCACCTCTTTGACCCTCAGTCTCTTCTTCTGCGAAATGAGAATAACAATACCTCACAGGACTATCGGGATACTCAAAAGAGAATATAATAATAATTTATAGCTACTGTTTATTGAGCACTTAATAAGTACCTGGCCTCGTTCAGAGTACTTTTACACGGGATGGCTTATTTATTCTTCACACCCAACTTAGCAAGTAGGTACTATTCCCATTTTACAGATGAGAACAATGAATCTAGAAAGGTTAGATATCTAGCTCAGGGCCTCATACTGAGGAGGAGCCCGGATCTGAACTCATCTTGTCTGGCTCCGTAGCCCATACTCTTAACCACCAAGCAATGCTCAGAAAGGATTCTGTCCTTTTAGACCTGCCTTTCCCAGCACACTCAAGATGCACCAGAACTGCACTGGCTCTCTGGGGTCAATTCTTTCCTTCCCTGGAATCAGGGCCTGAAAGCTATGGCTCAAAATTGCCTGTCTCCTGCCAACTGCTTCTCCCCTGCTAAATGCCTATTTGTATTTTTTTAAGATTTAATAAAATGATGAAAACAGATGCTTGCCTCTCTGAATAGCAGCGGCTCAGCACATGGGGCTGCTAGTGGTTCACATTCTCATGCACTTAACTTGCCTACTGTGAGATCTGTAGGAGCAGGGCCCTGGGGGAGACAGAAGAATGGGACAGGTATGACAGAAAGTCGATCACCGATCGTTGATGGAACAGGAGAAACATGATCTGGACAACAGGCAAATGCCCAGGGTGGGGTGGAGAAGGGAAATGGATTTCAGAAGATGTGATGCTTCCTAACAATTCCCAGCAAAGTTCCCACAAGTAGATGGTTTGTGGGCACTTTAAAAAAAGAACTGTGGGGGCTTCCCTGGTGGCTCAGTGGTTGAGAGTCTGCCTGCTAGTGCCGGGGACACGGGTTTGAGCCCTGGTCTGGGAGGATCCCACATGCCGCAGAGCGGCGGGGCCCATGTGCCACAACTGCTGAGCCTGCGCGTCTGGAGCCTGTGCTCCGCAACAAGCGAGGCCGCGATAGTGAGAGACCCACACACCGCGATGAAGAGTGGCCCCCGCTTGCCACAACTGGAGAGGGCCCTCGCACAGAGGCGAAGACCCGGCGCAGCAGAAATAAATTAATTAATTAATAAACTCCTACCCCAACATCTTCTAAAAAAAAAAAAAAAAAAGTAATAGTCTCCTCACCTGTAAACCAGGGACAATAGCGCCTGCCTCATAAAGTCACTGCACTCAATAAAAAATATCAGCCTTCTACTGGCGTTTGAAAAAGCACACCCTCATTTAAAAAAAAAAAAAAAAGGAACTGTAAAAAATATAATGATACAAGGGGAAAAAATGGAATATTTTCTAGGACAGTGCAAGAGTGGATGGACGAGGGGACTGAAGTATGATCTCCAGGTGACATTAAAGACCAACTTGAGGGTGGTGAGCATGAAACTGAAGGGACACCGATAGCATGTGGTGCGTCTTGCTCCGGCTACACTCAGCTGCACAGGAACAGGGGAAAAGCAGGCAGAAGTTGGTATAACCAGGGTTGTCATTTAGCCAAGCGAGAGTGATGAATCAGGAGAGTGAAAAAGGTATGCAACAGAACGACTATAAAGATTTCCTCTGAAATTAAACTGGGGGAACAGGAAGTAGAAGACAGGAAGGGGTGAAGGGCAGAGAAAAAGCAGCAGGGCCAATGGATTGAAAGTCCAGATGAGGTCACAGCATTGTTGAATCCTAGAAGGGGTGAGCTGGGGAAATAGGAGGTTTAAATTGAGATGATGAAGGGACTGCAGTTATTATAATCACAGGGTCAGGAGTATGCTAAGAGAGGTGAATGGCTGAGATACAGTGGAGGACACGAATACTCCAATAATGATCCCTCAAAGGAGGGATGACAAGAGTAACGTTGGAGAAAGTGGCAAGGAGCCGAGAGCTAAAACTGGTTTTGCAACTAGGACTAACCAGAGGGGTTTCTTTAATTCCCTAAGAGTGACCAGAAACACTTTGGAACATGATTCAAAGGTCATAAAGGGCCAGTGAAAAAACTAGCTCACCAAGAGTTTCAAAGGGAGAAAAGCAGTTTTATGATTACAGAAAGCGGGGGTGGCGGTAGGGAGAACTTGATGATTTTGAGCCAGCAGGAGACTGAGAAGGGAAAAAAAGCATGCACAATTTATGTTTTTACTCCTAGTTAGGATAGATCAGGAGAATCAGAGGAAATCTATAGTTTGGATCTCAGCAAGACAAATAATTGACTCCAGTGAGGAAGAAATGCAGATTCCACATATTTAGACCAGTTAGGTAGAACAGTTAAATAAAGCCAATCTTTGAACAAATATTTAGTGAGAACCTATTGTGTGTCAGGCTCTGGGAATATAACGAAGGAAGACTCCCAGCTGTTAACAGCAGGCATACAGACACATAATAACAGGATACAATAAAATAGGCAGACTAAAAAGATAAGTAGAATGCTCAGAGAGAAAGGGAGAGCATAGCTGACTACCTATGGGTGTGGGTACCCAGGCTCCAGGGCAGGATTAGCAATGTCTCCTTTTTTTTTTCCCTTGTCCCTGGCAGACATTACGAATCAATGCCCACCCTCTCCCACTCAGCCTGGACTCAGCCTCAGGATCCTTTCAACACTGCCCTGCAAGTACCTACAGACAATGAAATGGAATCATTTTGCCAATCTGGTTTTAGAGTCTGGGGCTCTACAACAAAGGTTGAAGTGCTCAATTTTATCTACTTCTAAGAAACTGAATAAAGGTAAGTTAGCTAATCATACTTTTGAGACATTATCTGATAATTACTGCTAACTTACTACAATTCAATGAGAAATAATAAGGGTGGCCATGTCGACGGCCTGCCCATGAACTTTTAGATAAAGTCACACTTATGATGGAAGGCTGCTGGTGGGCATGGGGTCAGAGCAAAGGAGACAGAAATTCCCTAAGAAATAGTCTCCTCGGGCTTCCCTGGTGGCGCAGTGGGTTAAGAATCCGCCTGCCAATTCAGGGGACACGGGTTCGAGCCCTGGTCCGGGGAAGATCCCACATGCCGCGGAGCAACTAAGCCCGTGCGCCACAACTACTGAGTCTGCGCTCTAGAGCCTTCGAGCCACAGCTGCTGAAGCCCGTGAGCCACAACTACTGAAGCCCACGCCCCTAGAGCCCGTGCTCTGCAACAAGAGAAGCCACCACAGTGAGAAGCCCACACACCGCAACAAAGAGTAGCCCCTGCTCGCCGCAACTAGAGAAAGCCTGCGCTCAGCAACAAAGACCCAACACAGCCAAAATTAAAATAAAATAAATAAATAAATTTATATAAAAAGGAAAGAAATAGTCTCCTCAAGTTGTACAAGTGGTATGTATCCTCCACTATAAGAATATAAAATAGCACATCAGAATTCAAGGAAATTGCATCCCTTAAGCAGTTGGTTTATGTGTATTGAACTATATGGGCTTAACAAAGACAGACAGACAGACTGAGAGAAAAGACGTGATGGCGTAACACCCACCATCACGCTCAATGAGCTTGTGCCCACAGACACCTGAGATGTGGCCCCTGTGGCCACCTCATGTGTTCCATCCCCATGTGCCTCTAGACTATGACTAGCCCTGTGATTTACAGGTGATCTCATGGATATTTCAGAGGCAACTTGGAGCACCTTTGATTTTTGCCTCCAGTGCGACTTAACCTGCAATTCCCCTGTATTTAGGGCTCTTGACTAGGGCTCCATGGTCCTTGGGCAGGGCTGAAAGGACCACATTTCAATTCTTCCCCCTCTAATTCCCTTCTTAGTCAGGTGCCAGCCACTGCATTACCTCACGCCGGCCGTTTTACAATGCAGGTGATGAGCTATGGCTTCTCTGAATCAACCACGCTCCGCTCACATCTTCCTAAAGAACCCCTGGGCAGTGGCCTGAAAAGCTGATTATATTATATTATGGATACACCCTGGACTTCTTGATGGGATCGTAGACACATTAGAAAATCAGTTCCCACTCGGTAACATTTTCCAAACAGTTTTCCAAATTCTGGGGGCATTTGCGGTTCTCACTACAGCACTACACACTATGCTGGAAGGAATCGCTTAAAAAGCTGAATAACAGAGTCAGGACCAGAAAGGATTTCTGAGGGCTGGAATAATGAGTCAAAATTAACAAGAGGAGGGAAGGGTGAGCTGGGACGAAGTGAGAGCGTGGCATGGACACATATACACTACCAAACGTCAAATAGCTAGCTAGTGGGAAGCAGCCACATAGCACAGGGAGATCAGCTCGGTGCTTTGTGACCGCCTAGAGGGGTGGGATAGGGAGGGTGGGAGGGAGACGCAAGAGGGGGGAGATATGGGGATATATGTATACGTATAGCTGATTCACTTTGTTATACAGCAGAAACTAACACACCATTGTAGACCAATTATACTCCAATAAAGATGTTAAAAAAAAAAACAAAAAACTAACAAGTGGAAATCTAAGTGGTATAAATGTCAAGCCCTGAACATAAGGTTCAAAAAATCAACTGTATAAACCACAGAAAGGAGACATCTGGATTGACAGCTAGTCACATGATAAAATCTCCAGCCAGGACAACAAATTCCAAGCCTTGCACGCCGGCCCCGAGACCCCCAACTCCAGCACCTGTGAGACACCAACACCCCCCCCCGCCCCACCCCCCGCTAATGAATCCCAGCCTCAGAATCAAAGCTCAGCCACAGGGGTCCTCTGGGCACAGCATCCCCCATCCCCTTCCCACCCCCTAGTGCCTGGAGGGGGCTTGAGAAACAAAACCAATTTGCCAGCCAGACATTCTCTCCACTCACTCCCATTACAGCCCTCCAGGCCTTAATGCCCCATCATCTCACCTTTGGTTTTTCCTGGCCTGGGAGAGTAGAGAGACTCTCTCCACAAATGGACCTTACTCTTCCCCTCTTTATAGCAGAACTTTCCGATGATGAAATATTTTGGTGAGTTTCATCAGAGTCACAGTAGCTCAACTTGGCTCACCTATGTCTGAGCATTCTCCTACCAGCATCTCATGTATGGAGCTACCGGCCACATGTAGTGTCTTCTATGAATCCCTAGTACCCAGCAGAGTGCAACGCACATAGATGCTCAGTAGGGTCTTGGCTTCTTTCCTTCAGGGTGCATATGTGATGGGAGGGGTAGGAGGGCAAGAAGGGAGAAGCTGCACATACCCCTCCACAAGCCAGAGTGGGCTGGGGGAGCTAGTCAGTGGAGGTACAATAAAAACAGCCCACAGTGGGGATCCTCAATGCCCTGATGATGTCAGAAACGCCTGGGGGTACTTATTTAAAATGATGACTCCTGGGCAGCACCCTAGACCCAGTGAATTAGAATCTTTGAGGCTGAAGCCCACGAATCTGCACTTAGACAGTTGTTCCAGATGATTCATAGGTGTGACAAATCTGAAGACTCTATCCCAAGGGGCATGGGAGCCTGAGAGACCATCAAAGAGGCCACACAGCAAGAGTCCAGAAGAGACCCCTTCCTGTGTCTCAGCACCCTCCTCCACAAGAGCAGGAGAGACCTTGTAAATATGGAAACCTTACATCCTGGATTCTCTCATGGGTTCTGATCCACGTCTGGTCCATTGTCAGATCATGTGTAGGTCAGCTGTGTCCTGGCTTTTGATTAGGTTCAGAAAATGAACAAGGTAGGCACCATTATTACTTCCAACTTACAGATGAGGGCCCTGAGGCTTAGAGAGGCTAAATGACAAGTCCACTGGCATGGGGAGAATGAGTGGTACGAGACAGGGATTTCACATCCAAGCCAGTCTGATTGTAGTACCTGCATTTTTAGCCTCCGTTTCCCAGCAGGTGACCTAGCATGAAGTGTCTCCTCTGAACAGAGAAACGTCCCAGAGGAGAGGCATATGAACTTACTCTCCCAGTCACCAGTTAACACATTAAACCCCAGTTAATATCTGGGAGGGCCAACGGCAGAGACTTGAATGAGACTCGGGAGTTAGAGCTCAACTCAAGACACTCCCCCAAGTGCGAAGTCCTCTTCACCCTCTGTCCTGGGCCAGTGCCTTTGGCCCCAGAGCTTCACCTTCATTTTATTAAGTTCTTTCTGATACCTACGAGCACACCCGCTGCACCTACTCGAGTCCACAAGTGCTTCCTGCACCCCCAGGCAGTGATGACAGTAGCACAACTAGTAACAATGTGCAGTGACGTCATCCCACAAATTCCGTATTTGCTGGCCTGCAAGCCCCACCAAACCATAAGGCAAACCTCTGAAGTCACGAGTGGGCCTTGTTCATCCTCATTTCATGGATGCCTGGCTCAGGGCTGCACATAGAGAACTGAAGGCACTATGGGCAAAATACAGGCACATCTCAGAGGAACTGCAGGTTCGGTCCCAGACTACCGCAATAGAGCAAATATCGCCATACCGCGTGTCACACGAGCTTTCTGGTTTCCCAGCGCATATAAAAGTTATGTTTACACTATACTGTAGCCTATTAAGCGTGCGATAGCATTATATCTAAAAAAGTGTACCTTAATTTACCTTAATTTAAAAATATTTTATCGCTAAAAAATGCCAGCCATAATCTGAGCCTTCAGCAAGTTGTAATCTTTTCACAATAGAATATCAAAGATCAACGATCACAGATCACCGTAACAGATAGAATAACAATGAAAAAGCCTGAAATATTGCAAGAATTACCAAAACGTGACACAGAGACACAAAGTGAGCAAATGCGTTGGAAAAATGGCACCAATGGTCTTGTTTGACGCAGGGCTGCCACAGACCCTCAATTTGTGAAAAACACAGTATCTGCGAAGCACAACAAAAGCAAAGCCCAATAAAACAAGGTCTGTCTGTACAGTGCTGGTGCTGTGGGGCTGTTGCCACCCAGAGGATGCCGGGCCTGACCTCAGGCGGCTTACAGCCCAGGCAGGCGGTGACACGAGCGTGCAGATGGCGGCAGAACGAGGCAGGGAAAATGAATTACTATTCAGGAAGCGTAACATATGCTTATAGCCAGAACAGCTGAACCCTCAGTCACAAAGGTCAGTAGAGACTGTGCTGATGAACAAGGAGGCATGAATCCAGCAGAGGTACAGAGCAAGCACATCTCTATCTCTTGGCCGATTACTGAGGACAAAAGCAACGATGTACATCCAGATGGAGGTGATTTCTGTGATCTCCTCCCCCCCCCCACCTGTTCTGAATGCCAGTTGATACCATTTATGTGCTCCCCTCATGAACGCCCGAGATATGGTCTGAATGTCAACTTTCATTCTATGAACTCCTTTCCAACACCTACAAGCAGAACCAAAGTTCACAGGCAAGCACTGAAACTTACTGTCAGATTTGACCTGTGTACACGTTAACCAAAACCAAGGGGAACCCCTGCAGGGCAGAAAGAGATGGCTGTGGTGGGAGAGAGACTTGCAGGATGGATTCTGTCTGCTCATGGAGATCCACACTGGGAAGTTTTTATGCAAAATATACTTGCCAATGTCACAATGAGTTTGTTTGGGGTTTTGTTTTTATTTAAAAGAAGGTTCTGGTGAATGAGCCTGCATCTTTGGTTAGCAATGGTGCTCCATAAACCAGAGACAAGGGCCAGTGGCGCCCTGAGGGATCCTCGGTTGACACCAGCTCAAATTTCCTTCATCCCTGCTGACCCTCATAAATTCCTTTAGGAACGCAGCTCTCTAAGGCCTTCAGGGAGTATGCACCAACTAGCCAGCAAACGGGAAAAGAAAAAGAGAAGAAAGAAAAACCATGCCACATCACACCAGTCTCCTCTCATAACTCTTACATGAGCTAAAAGAAAAGAGACGTCGTATGAAGTTCGACAGCTGTGGTTTCCAGAACCCTGGACAATTTTCTTTGTGAGGGAGCCAAAGAGAAAGCTGCCCCAGTTTAGCCCTGGAGAAAAAAGTTTCCAATGAATTGAATTTCCTTGCAAGGTAAAGCAGTTTGCTAAAGCTTCGCTTAAAAAAAAATGCCCCTCACATCTACTCTCAGTGTGTCTACAAACAGGCTTTCTCTTAATTGAGAAAAGAAGGATAAAGAAGCCCTGAAATGGTCGATGGTTTTAAAATTCACTGAGCTGACTGAATAGATACAGAATCAGTTTGGTATTCTCTATCAAAGCCCTTCTCATCAGCTTTCTTCCTTCCTCCAAATGAGAAATGACTCATATCTTAAAAATTGTAATCTACACACACACACACACACACACACACACACACACACACACACCCCATCCCCCAATACAAGACAGTACAGAAAGTACTGGGAAACAGGTGATCTCTCCTTTCTGCAAAGTGAAAAAGAGTGTAGGTGTAGGTGGTTTTTAAAAAGCAAACTGGCATTTCACCCACACGAGCATTTTAACTTAACACATTGAACAATTGCCTCATCTGCTTTCTGAGTGTCCAGATGGAAGTCAGGCGCAGAGCAGAGACCTGTGAATAGCAATAGGGTCGGGCTGGGGAGGGGTGAGGGCCACGAGGAAGAGGCCTTGCTAGATGCAGTCTTGTAGCTCTTCCCTGGAAGGGGAGGGGTGCAGGCACACACAGAGGCAGGGGCGGAAGCTTCCACAGACCTGTACCAGCCAAGGAAAAGTGTCTCTCATCATTTCGGTTTGGTTGAGTTACGCAAACACTGTGGTACCCTCCTCTCTATGCCAGGTGCTAGGGATACAGCACAAGAACCAATCTTAGCCTGGGAGAGGCTTACAACCTTGTAGAGAAGACAGCTTCATAAGATTCATAAAAATCATGTGCAGCTAGAGCCTGGAGGAGAGCACGATCCCGGGATGATGGGTGGGAAGATTCCTAAAGAAGCTGAAGGGTACCACATTATATTGTCTTAAAATATTATTCCATTATTAAAGGATGAGCAGGTATTAGCCAGGCAGAGTTGGGTTGGGCATTTTAGGCAAAGGGTCGGCATGAGCAAAGGCCTAGAGGCCAGAACAGAGTAGGGCACCGTGTGCATGGGCAATACAGATAGGGTGCTATGGCTGGATCTTAAAGGACAGGATGGGAATGACAGAGAGGGCTGCATGTACCTCCTACTGAGAAGTTTGGACTCCATTAAGGAGCCCATGGGGAGCCACTGAAGTGTTCTAAATGTGCCCATCCTCTTTTAGGGCACATTCTAAGGGCTCCTGATTCAGCCCAGACTTCACTCTTCTCCATCCCTGGCCCAACCCAAAGCCCCTCCCACTGGAGTTCCCAGTGTGGTCTCAGGTATAAATGAATGTCCCCTATGTATATACTATAGAGAATGTACCAGGGAGAATTTATTATTTCCTTTTTTTTACATCTTTATTGGAGTATAATTGCTTTACAATGGTGTGTTAGTTTCTGCTTTATAACAAAGTGAATCAGTTATACATATACATATATTCTCTTCTCTTCTCTCATATCTCTTCTCTCTTGCGTCTCCCTCCCTCCCACCCTCCCAATCCCACCCCTCTAGGTGGTCACAAAGCACCGACCAGGGAGAATTTAAAGACAACTCCTTTGTCTTTAGGAGTTGAGTTTCTGCCCCTTTGTTATCTAACCCTGGAGTGAGTCTACCTGAAGGACTTTCAGCTGGTAGAGCAGAAAGCTTAGGTCAGCAGTTGGCCCCTTCCAACTCATCCCTCTTGGGTGTCTAACTCCTCTACTGCTATTTCTCTCCCTAGTTAATTGAATATTCAAAGGAAATAACTATTGATTGAATGTCAGTTGGCACTCAGCATGAACTCCCACCTCTTTTTATGAGCCTTCCAGTACTGTAGACGTTAAAAAGACAAGAAGCACATTTCAATGACTCCCCTGCAGCTAGGGTCCTGGGTGAGAATTAGGTAACACCAAGTACCTACACTCACAAAGGAGGAAGTGAGGTGAAGCCTGTTTCTGCTGGCAAGTAAGGTGGTAGAAACACAGACTCGGTGTTCTAGTGTCTGCTCACCAGCTTCACAGATGTAGTTATGGCAGCGACAGCATCCTGATCCCAGCAATGGGTTCTTAGGTGATGGCCCTGAACTTCCACTCCTTCACCCTTTCCATTAATTATGTAAGCACCTAATTCCCTGTATGAAATCCCTTTCTGCCTAAAATACCTAGAGAGGTGGACTTCCCTGGTGGTGCAGTGGTTAAGAATCCACCTGCCAATGCAGGGGACACGGGTTTGAACCCTGGTCCAGGAAGATCCCACATGCCACAGAGCAACTAAGCCCGTGTGCCACAACTACTGAGCCTGCACCCTAGAGCCCGTGAGCCACAACTACTGAAGTCCGTGAACCTAGAGCCCATGCTCTGCAACAAGAGAAGCCACCACAATGAGAAGCCCGCGCGACACAACAAAGAGTAACCCCCGTTCGCTGCAACTAGAGAAAGCCCGCACGCAGCAAAGACCCAACGCAGCCAAAAAATAAATTAATTAATTAAAAAAAAAAAGTAATGTGCATGTTTAAAAAAAAAAAAAAACCTAGAGAAGGACTTCCCTGGTGATGCAGTGGTTAAGAATCCACCTGCTAATGCAGGGGACATGGGTTTGATCCCTAGTCTGGGAAGATCCCACATTCCACAGAGCAACTAAGCCCGTGCGCTGCAACTACTAAGCCTGCGCTCTAGAGCCTGTGAGCCACAACTACTGAGCCCTCGTGCTGCAACTACGGAAGCTCATGCGCCTAGAGCCTGTGCTCTGTAACAAGAGAAGCCACCTCAATGAGAAGCCTGCACACCGCAACGAAGAGTAGCCCGCACTCAACACAACTAGAAAAAGCCCACGCGCAGCAATGAAGACCCAACGCAGACAAAAATAAATAAATAAATAAATTTATAAAAAGATAAAATCAAATACCTAGAGAGCTTTGTTTTCTGCACTGGCCCTGGTGGTCCCCTCAACTCCTCAATACATCTGCCTTCTTGATGCCTCCCTCATCTACAGTAAGGTCTCGATGAAAACTCCATATACATTGGAACAAAAAAATACAAGGCATACTCAGTCCTCTTCACAAAGCTCACCTGAAGACCTAGTCCCTCCAAGCTTTGTGAAAGCGGGGCCAACTTTCCTCCCCTCCCCTGAAGCCTCTGTTTGCCTATCCCCTCATTTTCTCTACAGTGACTGCTTCAGGAAACTAGATTGTTCTCATCACCATGTCCTTTGGAAACTTGTCCTCTCTCTCTCCACTCTGATACAATGCTTCATTTCCTCCAACCTTACTTAACTTGGCTTAGGTTTCCACTCCCTACGTACACTGAGACAGTATATTACACAAAAGGAAATCTACCGAGCCAGTGATTTGTTTCCTCATCACTCTCGGTGGGTGCTCGAGCGAACACTGGGCTCCAGCTGCTGCAGCTGACTCAATTAAGCTTAATGCCCAATGCCAGGGTTGCTACGGAAACCAGAAATAACATTTCAGGAATCCCTCACAGCCTGGGTGACTTTGGTTTCTAGGCTGTTCTACAAATAGTCTTTCTTGTAGCTGATCATTAAGATGAAGAGCAGTTAATAAGACAGCAAGTTTCATGATGATGAAATGATCAGACCTGATCATCACAAAGCACTTTAGGATATGCAAATTTTAACACTGAAAAGGAACTTTAAAGGCTGGATTCAATTTCTGTATTCTGCAAATGGAGAAGGTCATGCAGGGTAAAGGCGGGGCAGCCTCCTGACTCTCGGGGCCGCCCACGTTCCCTGACACCACACACATTCTCCATCCTGGGCAAGTTACTTACTCTCTCTAACCTTCAGTTTCCTCTTTTACAAGATGGAGACAGTGACTGTACCTGCCTCAGAGGGGTGCCATGAAGATTAAGTAAGTGAATATGAGTAAAGTACTTAGAATGGTGCCTGGCACAAAGTAAGAGTCAAATAATTATTTTTGTTATTATTATTATTTCCACCTGGTATTGTGTTGAGGGCTGTATGGAAGCAACATGGCCATAGCCAAGAAAGCACTGCTATGGACTGGGAGTCCAGAGACCCATGTTTTGGTCCCCATTCTTCCACCCACAAGGTGACAGTGGCCACATAACCTTCTTTTTTTGGAGGGGGGAGGGTGGCTATGTTACTTTGATCTCTAGGGTTGGACTAAATGATTTCTCAGTTCCTTTCCAGCTCTCGTATGCTATGGTTTTAAGTAAAATGAATTAAATAGGGATGTTCCTTGACCTTTACAAGTGGTTATATCCATATCTATAATGATAGCTAATATTGATTGAGCAACGATTATATATCAAAATAATGCTACATGCACTAACTCCTTACCGTTCACAACAACCTATTATCCCCATTTAACAGGTGGGAAAACTGAGTCTCAGAGAGTTTACAGTAATTTGCCCAAGGTCACACAGTTAGTAAGCAGTAGAATCAAGATTCAAATCCAGGAATCTAGAATTCATACTCTTGATGATTAATCTACAGGAAACAACAAATATACACACACAGCTATAGAAGGGTACAACCTGCATGACTTTATATCACATTAATGTTCCCTCAATGTAACTGTAGGTGCTCTGCAGGCTTTACATAAATTCCCAGCAACTGGTACTATTCAAGAAGGTTTTGGGAAACTTGCCACAAATAAAATAATTCTTAGTTCTTCATTACACTCCAGGGATGATCACCTCCACCAACATCCCTCACTGGGATGATGTCGTTAGCCTCCTAAACGGCCTTTGCCTCGTTCCTCTACAGACTGTTCTCAATCCAGCAGCCACAGCAGTCCTTTAAACACAAGTGAAAGCATGTCACCCCTTTGCTTAAAACCCTCCGACGGTTCCCATCTCTCTCAGAGAAAAGCCAAAGTCCTAACAACGACTCACCAAGGTCCCCATGTTACTTCCCTGAGCCACACTGCACTGGCATTGCTGCTCTAAACACTTCAGGCGAGCCTGGAACATTCTTCCCCTGGATTCAGCGACTGTCCCCTCACCACCTTCAAGAAAATGGCTTAACACAGTAGACTGGATGACACTAGTGTTGCCTACTTAAACTTCATTTCTCTACGAATCCCCTTCCTGCTTCCTTGCTAAGATCCCAAGCAGCAAGAAAGTGACCATGATCTCTGCGAGGATAGGTACCATCCCCACCAGGAACAACTCCTTACTGGAAGAAGACAGTCTTGGTTATCCCAGTCTCCAGACGAGGTAGCTGGAGTAGGCACGCAATCCAGTGTTGGCCTATGGGGAGTAAGGGAAAGTCTACTGAAGATTTTGGTCTCTGATAAAAGGAGTGAGTGAAGGGACAAAAAAGTCCTCCTTCCTCCACTCTTATTCTCTTCCTGCCTTGACCATAACCATGGAAGGATGTGATGTTTGGAGCTGCAGCAGCCATCCTGTGATTATTAAGGCAGAAGCCTAAGAAAGGAAAGCCAATCTCCTGGGCTGAGGTCGCTTCAGCTGGAAATAACCCTGGCCTCAAAGATAAAGCTGAGCCACTGCCACGAACTGGGAATCACTGATCTCCAGACTTCTTGTAAGATCTTCAAATATCTTTTAAGAAAAACACTGTTAGCTTATTCCAATTGCACCCTACCTAATACCCAGAGATTTCACTACTGATGCCAAGCCTGCTATAGAGTAGCTGCTCAACAAAAATGTGTTTGTTCTACGTATGAAGGAATGGATCTGATGGTACAACTTTTGACACTTTAAAAATAAAATGTATTAAACTGTTTTGCTAATTACACGTATTTTCTGAAATGCTCATGTAATCAAGTTTTTAGACGTCCTTCTCTAAGATCAATATCTGATCTAAGGGTGAAAGAGAAAAAAACTGCTACTTTATATTTAAATCAGTAGGTGCTCAAAGAGATAAATAAAAATTAACAATGCTAATAATATTAATAAATGTCATCTCTCATTCATTTATTCAGTACACATTTATTGTGAGGCTGCTACACCAGATGCTTTATACCCAGAGACGAAAAGACCTAGTTCCTAGTTTTAAAGATCTCACAGTAGAGTGGGAGCACAGGAGAGTTAACACCCCTTTGCAATGTACAAATTGTGTTTTAAAAATAAACTTTAAAATCGACAATAACAGCAACAAGCATTTATTGAAAGCTAAGTCCATGCCAGGCTCTGGGCCAAGCCCTTTATCTGCATGATCTCATCCCATCTTCATTCCCACTCTGAGGGAGGTGCCATTATCATCCCCATTTCACAAATGAGACAACTGGGGTTAGGGTCATTCTGCTACTTACTCATGGTCACACAGTGGAAAGCCAGAGCTCACACTTGTTCAAAGTTAGCTATGGTTATTTGTAAAACCAAGCTGACAAGTGTGGTGGCAGGTGTGGAAAGGTTCAGGAGCCACGGTTGATTGGAAGGTCAGTAAGAAAATGGGGCCATGAGACTGTCAGGGGAAAGGAAGCCATCTTAGGCTGCCTCTGCAGAACCAGAGGCTCCTGATCGAGAAACGACAGTTCAGGACACCATTCTGTATTTAAAGGAAACATAGGCAGGGTTATTTCTCCCTCCTGAACTTTAACATGTAAACCAAACTATCAGTTTAGCTTCTCCAAGGGATGTCCCTTTGGGTGCCCCCCAGACACTCCAACTGAACATGGTGTTTGAACTCACACAAGGCACTCAATGTTTGTTGAACAAATAAAAATATAGTTACTGTGGTTGTGCGTGGCAGTTTTACACTGCAGCGGTTTGCAGACACGGATTATGTCCGTCTCGTCTGTGTCTGGGGCTGGCCTTAGCTTCAGTGGCTGGTTGGATGGCTTTGTTCCAGCCCTGACTCAGTCTGACCACTGGCTGAGGCAAACGTCTGCATGAGAGCAGCCCATGTGGTAGGAGGGGAAAGGGCTCCCCTGAGCCCTAGAAGACTTGGTATTAAGCCTTGCTGCTGGTCAATTACTTCACCTTGAGCAAAAAGGAATATTTCTGGACTCTGGTTCCCTCACCCTTAACCCTTATTTGTGCCAGGGACTTCCATGGCAGTCTGGTGAAGCCCATAACCCCTTCTCAGAATACAGTTGTTAGATGTCCAGAATAAAATGCAACACACACTAGGATGGGAATTAGAAAAAAAATGGAGAATAACAAGTGTTGGTGAGGATGTAAAGAAATTGGAACTCTTGTGCATTATTGGTGGGAATGCAAAATGGTGCAGCTGCTATGGAATACAGTTTGGCAGTTCTTCAGAAAAGTTAAACATAGAATTACCATGTTTCCCAGCAATTCCATCCACGGTACATATCCAAAAAAATTGAAAGCAGACACTCAAACAGATACTTGTACGCCAGTGTTCATAGCAACATCATTCAAGCAGCCAAAAGGTGGAAACAACCCAAGTGTCCATCAACAGATGAATGGATAAACAAAATGTGGTATGTACATATGATGGAATATTAGACATAAAAAGAATGAAGTTCTGGGCTTCCCTGGTGGCGCAGTGGTCGAGAGTCCGCCTGCCGATGCAGGGGACACGGGTTCGTGCCCCGGTCCGGGAAGATCCCACGTGCCGCGGAGCGGCTGGGCCCATGAGCCATGGCCGCTGAGCCTGCGCGTCCGGAGCCTGTGCTCCGCAACGGGAGAGGTCACAGCAGTGAGAGGCCCGCGTACCGCAAAAATAAATAAGTAAATAAATAAAAAAAGGAATGAAGTTCTGATACATGCTACAACATGCCTGAACCTTAAAAATGCTACGCTAAGTGAAAAAAGTCAGACACAAAAGAACAAATATGGTATCATTCCACTTACATGAGGTATCTAGAATAGGCAACATAGAGACAGATAGTAGAAAGGAAATTCCTGGGGGATGGAGGGGGAGGGATGGGGAGTTATTTCTTAATGCGTAGAAAGTTTCTACTTGGGATGATGAAAATGTTCAAAACGTCCTGGAAATAGACAGTGATGATGGTTGCACAACAGTGTAAATGTACTTAATGCCACTGAATTGTACACCTTTTTTGGGGGTGGGAGGTGAAGTAGAAAAGAATAGCTTTATTACTTTGTCAGGCAAAGGGGGACACAGTGGGCTCCTGTCCTCTAAAAACTACGTGTCCCCTGTATACTTTAACATGGTTCAAATGGTTAATTTTATTTTATGTATATATTAAGACAATAAACAAACAAATAAATAAATCCAAAGGATGAGAAAGGAGGCCAATTATTTGAACTACAGTGCATCAAGATATTAAAAAGAAAAAAAATTGTGGATATAGTAACATACTGACTTTAAAAAATTACACTAAATAACAAGATCAAAAGATGGGTTACTAACTAGTGTAATTCTGAAGTAGTGGTGAGTGAAAGCACTATTTTGAGTTATCTCTCACGACTGTAATGTGCTATGAACAGATCTGTGATCTCTATTGCTGAGACGGCACTGCTACTACTTTGTGGTTTGTGGTTTACAATTATAATAGAAGGAAATGCTAAGTTGCAGTTAGAGGTTAGTGAAAAAGGATGTTATTTGTTTCTCATCCAAATTACGGACCCACTGAAGTCTATCCAAGGGATCTTTGGAGGCCCATGGACCCCAGGTTAAAAACCTCTCAACGAGATGATCTCTAAACTCTCTTCCAATTAAAACGGTGTGATCTAGCGGTGATTTCTGGCTCTTCTGAATATTATGGATAAATTAACATCTCTGATAAGTTTTTTTTTCTTATCTGTAGCTGGGGATTACTATAAAATCTGCCTCTCAAGGGCTTTGTGAGGTAAAGGGAGGTAAGGAAAGCATGAGGAGCTTTGTAAAACTGTAAAGCTCTGTTGTAAATGCTAGGTAGTATCAGGGAAACCTAAGAGTCCATGAAGATGTCTGCCCCATCCCCTGCACGCCCGTCCCCCAGGGCTCAGGGTTCCTTCAGAATTTTTGCTCAGATCTTTGTGAACTATGGGAACAAAACACTGGGCCCCCTTTGTTAAAGAATACCATGCCCCGTGTAAAAACATAGTTTTATGAACTATAATGTATGCCAGCAGATTCGAAAATACAGACAAATCAGATCATTTTAAGGAAAATACCAATTATTAAATAGACTCAAGAAGAAACAGAAAACCTAAACCCACTAATGACTCTTAAATTGAATGAGTTGCCAAATATATCCTCTCTACAGAAGGCATCAAGCCTAGATGGTTTTAGGTGTAAGTTTTACTAGCTCTTGAGGACGTCTTCTCTCACTGATCCTATACAAATTTCCCCCCAAAAGACCCATGCTGCCCGAAACTGTGGAATGTGTACCAAACCCTAAAGACGCGTGTTCCTTTAATGAATGAATAAATGATAAAACTGAGGCAAATTATGAAACGAAACATGATGTATTAGAACCAAACTATTTTGGTAGAGAAAAACAGCTAGGTAAAATGCGTGGTCTACATATTCCTTTTCATTTTGGAGACAAATTCAAGTTTGATTGGAAGAGGGGAGTCAAGGAGCCTGCTACCTTCAGCGGTTGGGACAATCACACACAGGACAGCCACAAGACACTGGCACCAGTGCATACGGGTGAATGGTACCGTGGGAGGAGGGGATGCTTCCCAAAGATATAAGGATCCTTCATCTTGCACCAGGCTTAGCACAGCGCCTGGAACATGGGGACTCTCTTAACATATTTATTCAATGAATGGATGGAGTAGACTGGAAGAAGGCCCAGTGTCAGGCCTGGGGAATTAAGAGCTGGAGATGGAAAGCAGCCTCTCACAGGCTTGGCCAGACCTGAGCCCCTTGGACAGGATTCCTCTGCAGTTTACTTCATGGTCCAACTTGACTTTAAAAGCCTCAGGGGCTCATCCTCCCAGGGTTTCTCATGGCCAAATGCCCCTCACTGCACCTACTCCATCGTGCCTTTCCAAAGGCCCCTCCTGGCTCTGAGCCCAAGCGGTCAGATGTTTACGTTCCTCCTGTTTCTCCCCCAACCCCTTCCCCTGCACCAGCTCTTTGTACATCTGGCCGTCCAGCTTCCTCTTTGACGTTCTCACTCACTCACTGCCTGCGGGCTTACGGTAACTTCTCCCTCCTCCTCCTTTCTCAGCCCCACCACCCTGTGAGCCGCCAAAATACACACACTGCCCTCCTTTCTCCTTTCATCTTTCCCTATAAATCAGCCTCCTCTGGATATACTGAAAGGAAGCTTGTCTGAGCTAGTGGTTTTAATTCCTGGCTTTTGAAAGATCTTACCCGGACTTGGTTTCACATCCTGGCTAGACTGCACTGGTTTCCCATCTGCAGCCCGAGGATATTGGCTGCCCAACCCCCTGGGCTTGTCCAATCTGCTTTAAAGACTCAGAAATGTGGTAAATTAATAAGTAGCATACCACTGAAGTCTTTGAACATGCTTCCCTGGAGTACGTCAGTAACAGTTATACCACCCTGAAAGGGAAGATAAAGGGAACAGAAAGGAAAAAGAGGCTACTTAGGAACATGTCAGAGAAGACATACTGTCCTCCACAAACTGGGAAAGCAGGAAGCAAAGCAGCTTGTTACGGGCTGAACTGTGTCCCCAAAATTCATAAGTTGAAGTCTACTACCTCAGACCGTGACTGTATTTGGAGATAAGATTAAAAGAGATCATTAGGGTGGGCTCTAATCCAATATGACTGGCGTCCTTATAAGAAGAGGAAATGTGGACGCAGACAGATACAGAGGGAAGCCCATGTGAGGACACAGGATGCAGGTGGCCATCTGCAAGCCCAGATGAGAGGCCTCACTGTAACTGAGCAGGACCCTATGGGGCCTTCCTGGGACAGACCCCTCCCCATATCCTCTGCTCTAGCTCCTCTCTGAAGTACCCAGATAATAGTATCTCATGCATATTTCCTGAGCTTTTCAGATACTAAAAACCACCACCCAAACAGAAAAACTTAACTACTTGATAATCATGAGCAAGTAGCCCCCAGACCTTCTGGCACCTAAGGACTGATAATGTTAACCACCCTGCTACCTCACCATCAACAAATAAGGGAAGTGTGGATGAGCTGATCACATGCTCTGGGACGCCCCTCCTCACCTGGCCTTTAAAAATGCTTTGCTGAAACCCTTCAGGGAGTTCAGGGATTTTTCTGGGCATGAGCTACCCATTCTCCTTGCTCGGCTCTGCAATAAACCTTCCTCTGCTCCAGACTACGACGTTTTGGTGTTTGGCCTCACTGTGTCTCTAGGACACACACTTGTGTTCGGCAACATCACCAAGAATCCGGTCAGCTGGCACCTTGACCTGGGACTTCTGGCCTCCAGAATCATGGGAAAATAAATTTCTGTTGTTTAAGCCACCCAGTCTGTGCCACTTTGTTATGGCAGCCCTAATAAACTAATATATAACTCAAGTCTCCATAATATTTCCTCTCAAGAATACATGAAATGTTTAGGGATTGGTTATTCAGGCAACGTTTGAACTAGCTCTCCTTGTATCAATATTTTCAGTATCTAATAGTCATTAAATATTTAGACATGAATTTTTAAAGTAAAGGTGATTATTCTTTATAATCATTTCAAAAGAATATAAAATATCTTTTAATATTTTCAGTGGGGACTTGGAGAAAGATACGGAAAACATTTCATCAAATTTGCAAATGATTCAAACTTGCTAAGTTAAGGAGGAAAAATAAATGAGTTGAGAATGATGAACCTAAATGAAGAAGATAAAATTTAATACAAAGAATTTTAAGTATTCCACTTAAGTTTAAAAAAAATAGTTTGGTATATCAGGGGTCCCCAACCCCTGGTACCAGTCCACGGCCTGTTAGGAACTGGGCCACACAGCAGGAGGTGAGCAGCCAGTGGGCGAGCGAGCGAAGCTTCATCTGCCACTCCCCATTGCTCCCCATCGCTCCCCATCACTCACATTACCGCCTGAACCATCACCCACCCCCGTCAGTGGAAAAATTGTCTTCCACGAAACTGGTCCCCAGTGCCAATAAGGCTGGGGACCGCTGTGCTATATGATACTAAGCCACCTGTAATAAAAGTTTAGTGACTTTTGTTGACTGCAAGCTCTACGTAAATTAACCAAAAAAGCCAAGGCAATATACCTGTAATCATTCTTTCACTCATTCGGTTAACATTGCCAGAAGTGAAGCCCAGGTATTCAACAAATTACATGTTGCCATCACTAAAAATTTCGCAGTTTCTCCCTTGTTTAAAAAATGTTATTTCAAAGGCTCCTAAGGCAGATTTTTCTTGGAAAGCAAATATTTAACTTTTTTTTTTTTAATAGAGGAGAAAGTCCTTATCTTTGAGTTCATTTCCTAATTCTGCAAGCACCTCCCCAGAATCCTGGAATGTGATAGTTTGCAGATGAGAGGTTTATTTAACCCCCTGCACACAAGGCCTTCAATATCCCTGAAGCCTGAGGAGCCAGCTCATTTCCGGGGCTAATCCAGGGGCTACAAAGTTTCATATGGAAGAAAAATCTGTCTCCTTAAAAGCACAGGTATTGGGACGTCCCTCGTGGCTCAGTGGTTAAGAATCTGCCTGCCAATGCAGGGGACACGGGTTCGAGCCCTGGTCCGGGAAGATCCCACATGCCACAGAGCAACCAAGCCTGTATGTCACAACTACTGAGCCTGCGCTCTAGAGCCCATGAGCCACAACTACTGAAGCTCACATGCCTAGAGCCCGTGCTCCACAACAGGAGAAGCCACAGCAATGAGAAGCCTGCGCACCACAACAAAGAGTAGCCCCCACTCGTTGCAACTAGAAAAAGCCTGCGCGCAGCAACGAAGACCCAAAACAGCCAAAAATAAATAAATAAATAAATTTATTTTTAAAAAAGCACAGGTATTTGGGTCCGCATCTCCTCTTTAAGGTCTTAACAAGTCTAAACTCTGCCATAACACAGCCTTCAGAGAGCCCTTCATCTTCACTTTTTTTTTCCAAACTAAACATCCTCAGGTCTTTCAACTCTTTTCCGCATGCCCTGGCTTTAGAGACTTTTCCTCTTTGCCCATTTGTTGGTTCATTTTCTCCTTCTCTAGGAATTTACTGAGTGTCTGTCGTGTACCTGGCATGTTACTAGCATTGCCAATACAACACAGACATCAACGCCAGCGATCAATCACTACCAAGGCTGACAAGCGCTGGGCTGGGACAGATGGGCATGTGGGCATGGGGATGTGATGTGGGGTACCCCAACCTAGAAGATTAGGGCTGCTTCCACACATAGACCCGAAAGATGAGTCCAATTCGGTTGGATGAAACAGAGGAGGTAGGATTGCCAAAAAGGGTTTGAGCAGAGGAAATGTTATGTTGGCTTCTCCAACCCCGCCGCTGCTGCTCAGTGGTTGCACGACCTTGTGCAAAACATTTAACCTCTCTAAGCCTCAGCTTCTTCATCTGTAAAATAGGGATAATAATACCATGAAGGGAAGGGTGAACTGCCTGGCACATAGTAGATGTTTCCCCAAAACGGGCAGCCATCGTTACCATTGTTATCATTATTATCATCAGGTGGGGAAACCTGGGACACAATTGGCTCCAGAGGGGTAAGGCTGTATGCCTCGCCCCCCAAGAACAGCAGCCATCAAAGAAGAGAAAAGAACGGTGGCTATGTCACCCACCAAGGGGAGGTCCTCCACCCCATCCCCCCACATATACACACTGCAGGTGCCAAACACATGAGCAAGCTGAGGATCAAACATCCTGGAACTGAAGGAGGGAGTGAATGGAGAGGAAGCGATAATGGAAAGTTATGGAAAAGGAAGGGGATAAAGAGTTTACTAGAGAAGAGAAGGTGAGAGAGAGAATCTGTAAAAGAAAAAAGAATCAAGTTATACATTCATTGGGTAGGAAAACTTTTAACTCTGTGGCTTGTTAGAAGTCAGATACTAATGCTTTTTGGAGTTTTCCCAGTATTAATCACAAGACTGGAATGAAGAATTCACTTCATACAGTTTCTAAAAATTGAATGATAACAGAGACATTAGTTTATACCTAAAACAGAGAGCACATGCAGGGAGGGATGAGATGAGATGTAGTTTCTGCATCTGGGCTGAGCAGCAGCCATGACAGTCCCTCCATCAGGTCCATAATTCCGTCCCAACCGTATTACACAGGATGCATAGAGGGGGACTGATAAATGGGGGGAGGGGGGTGATTTTACTTCAAAGGGTTTATTTTATTTATTTATTTTTTTGCGGTACGCGGGCCTCTCACTGCTGCGGCCCCTCCCGTTGCGGAGCACAGGCTCCGGACGCGCAGGCTCAGCGGCCATGGCTCACGGGCCTAGCCGCTCCGCGGCATGTGGGATCCTCCCGGACCGGGGCACGAATCCGTGTCCCCTGAATCGGCAGGCGGACCCTCAACCACTGTGCTACCAGGGAAGCCCCAAAGGGTTTATTTTTTAAAAAGCCTTTGCTACCGGACTTCCCTAGTGGCACAGTGGTTAAGAATCTGCCTGTCACTGCAGGGGACACGGGTTCGATCCCTGGCTTGGGAAGATCCCACATGACGCAGAGCAACTAAACCCGTGCGCTACAACTACTGAAGCCCGAGCGCCGTGCTTCGCAACAAGAGAAGCCACCGCAATGAGAAGCCCGCGCACCACAACGAAGAGTAGCCCCAGCTCGTCACAACTAGAAAAAGCCCGTGTGCAGCAACGAAGACACAACACAGCCAAAAATAAATAAATATAAAAAGCCTTTGCTATAGTTAAAACAATTCGATAAGCTCTACGCATCGACCTTCATTTTTATAATCAGTTCTAATGATAAAGACACACGCCAGCCACTGGATTCTTTAGATATGTGTTAATCACTGCGCTGTAAGAGGCTTGAGTCCCCCCCCTTTGCTAACTCCCCTTAGGTAGAAAAATGTTAGCAGCTTATTTTTAAAGCCCCAGAAAGGGTTGATTGACCTGGCTTACAGTTTGCTTATACTCTCCAGCTGCAATTTTCTAAGCAAATGTTTTTCATCCTGCATCTGGCTCGTGCCCCACAGCACCTCTTCCTAAGACCTTTTCCTCCTGCCCATCCCCACCCCACCTCCCAGATTTCTCTTCTGCGAAGGTTCTCAAACTGAGGTCTCCAGAAATGCAATTTCTCAGGCCCCAACCCAGACTTACTGAATCAAACACTCCAGGCATGGGAACCAGTGGTCTGAGTGCAGCGAGCCCTTCAGGAGCTTCTGACACACAGTGAAGTTTGGGAACCACTGTTCAGTTTCCTGATCCTTACCCCCCCCCTCACCCCACCCCCCGCCGCCTCCTCCTGCCTGATTCTGTTGCCCCACTCTCTCTGTCTCAAAGCTTCTCCCTCTCACCTGCAGAGAGGGAAAGAAAGCCAAAGATTGCATGGGGGGCGGGGGGGAGGGTTCACTACGGGAACCAGAGAAGGGACAACTGGAAGGCGGGAATCGGTGATGTCACCACGCCCCAGACGAGACGTGAAGGATCCCTGACTTCAGCCACCTCAGAGGAAAAGCGGCTTGCCCGGGTCACTTGCTAAGAGGCTGAAACCATGCACAAGAGGATGAAATCAGCCACCTGTACGCCTCATCCTCTCAGGGGTCCAACACACGCGCGGAGCTTTCGCCGTGGGCGGGGCCAAAGCAGGGGCTCGCGGTCGGCGACCCCGGTGTTTCCCTTAGGAGCAGCCGCAGCTCCAAATACTGATGGGTATTTCCTGTTCTTCTCAAAACTCCTGGTCGGGGAGCCAGCTCGAGTGTGAGGTGCCTTTTTCTTTGCTCAAACACACATCTCCTGAGTCACGCATCCTTTCCTGGGGCGAGGGGCGGGGGCAGGGGCGGGAGGTCACCTTTTCATTCTAGGTTTTCAGAAGCCTTAACAAGTTTGCCAGATCGCTTTACTTCTCTTTGCCTTGGCTTCCTCGTCTGAAAATGAGATAAACCAATAACCACCATGCAGTGGTTTTTTTTGTTTGTTTTTTTTTTTTACAGATCAAGTGAGCTAGCTTGTCCCTGCTCACAACAGGGGCTCAGTACCTCCAGAGGTGTCATGAGACATGAAAAACAGTCCCTTTCTTCAAGGGTGTACAATCCGGTACTAAAAACAAGGCAAGTACAAAAATAACCAGAATAGGAATCCTCGGGTATGTGCCGTTATTACCCTTCAGAATAAGGCAAAGAGGGTTGACACCTTGGTAGAGGACCTGCAGTGCATGTGGCCCATCCCGGGATGGGAGGGTCCTGCCTGGCTGGCAGCGGGAGAAGGTGGCATTTGGCCTGGCCCTGGCTGATAACAAGCCTTGGCCAAGGAAAGATACTCCAGGTAGAAGGAAGAGGGTGAACAAAGCCCTGGAAAGCTCAGGGAAGGAGACAAAAGTTGTATCCATGACAAAGTGGCTTCAGGGCATGTAAGACCGGTGGCCTCAACGGGTCTGTCCTTCCAGAAACCAGAAGCTCAGATGGCTTCTGGCATCTGCTTTTCCTCCTTCACTGAGGGTGCCAACAAATGTCAATTAGGGGGATTGTTTCAGGATGTGGAAATTCATTTACTGTCAGCCAATGCTTGAAAATGTTAATAATTATCAACCTAGGCGAAAACCTCCATTGGGAATACAGAGCAGGACATTCTTACGCTTATGCCAGCCAACTCCTTCAGCCACATTGCTAATGTAGGCGGTTTCAGCTCCTCATACAAAACACATTTTTGCATTTTTACCCATGTTTTGATGTCAGGTTTAACTAGAGATGTATGCAGAACTGAAAATAAATGCCTCCTAATGTACTGTGGTTTCCAAGGAACAGAATTTGGGGTTCTATACAGTGAGTTCTTGGATTAGCTTTATTAGCTTTATTTTTAAGTAGTAAATTAACTGCTATGAAGAAATTTCACTAAATCCTGTGACCTCCGCCCTCACACACCTCTGGAATTTTTCCTAGCAGAGTGTGTGGGGGGAGGGAGTGTCAGCTCCCACCATCCCCTGAACGCACTATGGGGTCACCCTCCTTTCAAATTTAATTTTTTTAATATTAAAAAAAAACCACATGAATTCTTCATGAGTGCTATTGATTCAAAAGGGGAATCTATTATAGGGAGAGGAAGTAGAAATAAAATGAGATAGGCTGGTAAATTTAGAAAAGAAAGCACATGTCAACAAGACTTGGTAAAAGACAGATGAAACAGGGGAGCCAGTGGGCTGAAGCGCAGACAGTTTGAGTGTGTGCTCTCATTCCAGGAGTGAGGGGAGTCACCAATACAGTGGGAGTTTGGGCAAGGAGGGTGAAGGTTTCCAAAAGGGCTGATATGCCCCCACTGGTTGCCCTGGCGACAGGTCCACCCCCATATGACTGCGATATAGTAAAGAGAAAAATGTGCACAAGCAAAGCAGGCAGCAGTTAAGGATGGGAAGAAACAGGACTTCCAGTTAGCACCACCTTGACGGGACCTTAGGGAAGAGTCTGGGAGGGGACGGGTGCCACTGATGCAGGATGGGTGCAGAGGGAAGAACCTGAAGGCTTCCATGAGCTTAGGCTCTGTGTACAGCACACCCTGTGGCTCCAACTCCACCTGCCGGCATAGTTGCCTTGAAGGGACTTTGAGTTGGAGAATGTGCTCACTGGTTTTCCTGGTGGCCTGGGACTGCAGGCTCTCCCTGCCCTTTGCCCCAGCCCTGGAAGGCTTAGGCAGTCCAGATGGCACAGTAGGGGGTAGAAAAGGAGTCAGCAGTGATCGCCACTGTTGTCAGCTGAGAGTCCTCCAGGGGCTCCCACCCCTGCAGCATGAAGCCCAGACTTTTCATCGGAGCCCCTGAGGTCCTAAGTGAGCTGGTTCCCAACTCCTCTGGGCTTGTCCCCAGCTCAGACCACCTGCCTGACAGACAGGGTGGCCCCGATGGCTTCACCAGGTCCCGCCTCCGTGCTCCATCCTCACCCCTCTCCTGCCAGCTCATCTCCCAGCACCACGTGGCCTCAACTTTCCCTAGGAATGTTTCCCGAAACCAGCCACTTACAAAGTGTGGTTTGGGGACCCCCTTCACAGGGTCCATGAGATCAAAACTATTTTTGTAACAGTACTAATGTTTGCCTTTTATACTCTCTCTTATGTGTGAACATCGTTCGAAATGTTTATTGATGTGGTTTTAGATTCCACATTGCAGTTAACCTTTAAGGAGCTACCTTTTGTCAAGTTTTGGTGTCCTATCGGAGAATATCCATAATCACATGAAAAGGCTATTAAAAAACGTCTTCTTTTTCTGACTACATGTCTGTGTGAGGCCATAGTTTCTTCATGTAACCCAACCAAAACAATATTTCATGACAGGCTGAATGGATGAGAAATGAGAATCCAGCTGTCTTTAATTAAGCCAGACACTGAACAGATTTGCAAAAATGTAAAATCCTGCCATTCTTCTCACAATTTTTTTATTTAGAAAATATTATTATACAAATATTTTTACTTACATTATGGTTAGGTTATGGTTTTATTATTGTTATTTTAAAATTAATTAATTAATAGGGGTTTTTTTGGTTTTTTTTTTTTGGCGGTACGCGGGCCTCTCCCTGTTGTGGCCTCTCCCGTTGCGGAGCACAGGCTCTGGACCCGCAGGCTCAGCGGCCATGGCTCACGGGCCCAGCTGCTCTGCAGCATGTGGGATCTTCCCAGACCAGGGCACGAACCCGTGTCCCCTGCATCGGCAGGCGGACTCTCAACCACTGCACCACCAGGGAAGCCCCGAATTAATAGTTTTTAAAGTTCTCCATTTCAATTTCTGATCCAGTAAACCTCAGTAGACTTAACCCATAAAAATAAAAGCTCTTTGGTATCCTCAATAATTTTTGAGTGTACAAGGGTCCTGAGACCACCTTCTTATACTGAGCCTACAGCAGGCAGAGTGGAGCTGTAACTTAGCTATGCCTCTACCATTGCACACCGACTCCACCAAATTAATGACCTTTCTACATGTCTGTCTCCCCCACTGCACAAGTGCTTCCTGATGGCGGTTGTTCTTTAACCCCCTCATGTCTGGCACAAAGCAGAAAGTTCAGGTGAATGAATGAAGTAGAAGGGAAGCCCACACATCACAGGCTACGGCCCGAGCAACGTGCAACATTCATAAAATATCTGCGTTATTTTTTTTAACTGGATCAAGTCGTCACTGGGCCTCTGACTTGAATTTAGACATAAATATAAATATTTTTTTAAAAATCAGAAAATTCAAACGAAAAATTAACCTAAGAAAGAATTCTGCTTCTACTCTGTTAAACTTTCAGAGACACCCCATGCAAGCAAGTAACTGGGGAAATACACCATGCAGTGGATATCACAAATACAGCCAAAATGATCTGCCACAAAAAAAGTGACCAGGGCAAGGACCACAACAAGCATAGCTTCTCCATCTCTGTTTGCTGTCAAAGGTAGACCAAAAGCAGATGGCACTAGAGGATCCAGGCCAGAGTTGCGGTGTTTGCCTTTGGTTTCACGATTCTCACTCACTCACCATGTTCCCAAGTCAAGCAGCCCTCCAGCATGTCAGGGAGCGGCCACGCCATCCCCTGGCAGGCAGAGATGTGCCATATCCCATCCCCCTCTTTGTCCCTGACACATTCTCCTACAAAATGAGAAAAGGGGAAGGGGAGGATACTGGACGTGGGATGGAGGCCCTTAGCAAAACAGGATCTTTTACCTCCGAAGACGAGGGGTTTCTACTTCAGAGCATGAGCTCAGGGTGAAGGAGAGGGCAGTGAATGCTGACAACTAGGGGACGCCCCGTGGCGGGGGGGAGGGGGTATGAGAGTGTGTGAGTGTGTGTGTTTGTGTGCACGTGTGTGTACAAGTATGTGTCGGAGGTGGGGAGAGAAGAGAGAGAGAGAGAGAGGCAGGGGGTGGGGACGGCATGGGGGCAGAGATATTTGACACCAAGAGGAGTATGCTTTTCTGGCTAAGAGTGTAGGGGCCCAGCATCATGGAGTCATTGTTTAGGTTAACACCGTAAAGATTCTGACCTCTCAAAACAGAGCTTTTGGTTCCTCCGGTCTCTAACTGTCATTTCGGATGCTGAGGTGACCAGGCACTGGGCAGTTTTCTCAGTGGCCTTCACAGGGGGTGTGATTTTAGGGGGTACAAATATAAAACACAGTTTTGGAGAACAACTTCATGGAATGATGGTTGTGGTAAAGCTTTCATTCACTGCATAACTATAATTTACATATATTAATTATCTTGCTTTCTCCTCACAAAAATATTCCAAGATCAGCATTAACATTCCCATTTTATGGATGAGGAGACTGAACCTCGGAGAGATCATGTTGCCTAAGTGTACACACTTGGTCAGTACCAGAGCCAGGTCTATGAACTCAGGTCTATGCCAAAACCCACCATCCTTCCACTGGCCAGCCTTCCTGTTAACCCCCCACATCCTAGGCTTTCCAGAGCCCATGTTTAGAACCAGGCCCATACATCTATATTCTGTGTGTTTTCAGGACCTTTCCTTCATCTTGGAGAAAGAAAAGAATTCACCTGAAGAAAACACGTTCACTGGGTGAGCCTAACAGACCTCTAACATTTTCCATTTCTAATATCTTGATTCCACCTCTCTTTTGTGCCGGCTCCCACCTTCCCAAAACCCGCCTGCTCTACTTCTCATTCTGCCAGGCAGGGAAGCATTATTAACACAGATTAGCCAGACAAATCCAATAAAAAATTCTCATAACACCCTTGTCCAGGTAAGTCCAACCAGCACTTTTTCAGATAAAAACTCAGTGCCGTTGCTTATTGGAGACAAGTCACGAGCTTCGGATTAACTGAAAAGCTTTGCAATAGAAGAGGTTTAATTTCATTTGAAAACCCGTGTACAACCACATTCTCAACTCAGGACACACTCATTGCCAATGAGATGCCCTCTCCCCCAGCACGCCCAACACGGGACCCAGGGCTGGGAGAGCTGCCCCGACGGACACCCATCCCCTGGTCTGGAGGTCCACCCTCGACCACCTCTTCCTACTTCTGTAGGTGGAGCCCCGTCACTCACCCAGGAGGGCCGTCTGAGGGTGGGTCCGAGCATGTCTCCCTCTGGAGATGGACCTGGAAGGAGGCCACTCCCTGGCCTCAGCGGGTAGGAGGAGGATCTGTCCGAGGATCAGCAGAAAGCAGCCCACCAGCATCTTTTCCATCTTCAAGAAGAGAAAGAGGGGCAAGGCTGTGACAAACACAATGGGAGAAGAGGGCGGGGCGAGGTTTCTGGGTCTCCCTGAATGCTAGGTGCTGCAGACTCACCACCCGCCTTTCCCCAGATCAGACAGGCCACTTGTACTGAAAATTCCATTTGTGTGTATGACCCTCAGACCCACTGGTAGGTTCTTGGATACTCTGAGCAGGGCGTACATAGTTGAATTTTTTGTCACTGTAAGACTGAATGGAAAACTTGGGGGAAAAAAACTCTACCCTGAAGTTTCTTTTCAATCAAGTTCATTATCAATTATTCATAATCACATTCTATATCTTGGATTTGAAAAAGGAACAACTACATCTGAGGATTCCAAGTAACAATATTTTCTGAGTCTAATAATAGTGGATGGTACAAATTAATGTATATGTTTCCCAAGGAATACATATACAGTTGCATAAGATAGCATGACTTAGCCTCCTAGCCTCCCTGCCTTCCACACACATCTATTAAGAGGGAACGTGGTGCAGTGTTTTTAAGGGCTTGGACCCTGGCACCAGACCGCCTGGCTTTGAAGTGTCCTGGCTCTGACACTTGCTAACTGTGTGTGACTTTGGGCAATCTGCTTAACCTCCTCATGCCATGTGGGAATATGGTTAATTGGGTGACTTAATCCACGTAACAAAAGCATTCAGGGTAGTGTCTGGCACACATGGGGAGGCGAGGACAAGCAAACAAGCAACAGCGTTAGGGGACCAGAGAAGAATAAGATCAAACGCAACGTTGAGCACAAAGCTCTCGGATACAGAAAGAATTTTGACTCTTGAGCTGAGTTTCAGATATCCACAGGGGTGAGGGAGTTTCAACCAGAGTAGCACGCTCTTGACCAGTCTTTACCCGTTTTCTGTACTGGTCCTGGAGAGTAGCTGGTGTGAAGGCTCTGGAGGAAAGATTCTGAGCAGGGAAGCGACATGGTCAGATCCAGGGTTTCCCAGGATGGCCAATCTCAGTGCTCCACATGGGATGAGAAAGGTACTTTCCACATGGTGAATGATGTTGCCTATTCTGCCTAGCAAACCCTCATGGAGAAGGCAATATCCTGGGACTAGGTTTAAACGTATTTTTCTTCTAGTTTCTATCATTATAGTGGGCGTCAGAGCAATTTATTACTTTATACAAATTTGTGAGGAGGAGGGAATATTTAAGGAGGAACAACATTTAAGGAAGATCATCTGCCTGTAAAGTCTTTACTAAATCCTCGTCCTGTGCTTGGCAATCTCACCCAGTTGATTTCATTCAATCTTCAGACCTATCTTGCATAAATCAGAATTATTATTTCTGCTTTTTATTTTATTTATTTTTTTGCGGTACGCGGGCCTCTCACTGTTGTGGCCTCTCCCGTTGCGGAGCACAGGCTCCGGACGCGCAGGCTCAGCGGCCACGGCTCACGGGCCCAGCCGCTCTGCGGCATGTGGGATCCTCCCGGACCGGGGCACGAACCCGCGTCCCCTGCATCGGCAGGCGGACTCTCAACCACTGCGCCACCAGGGGAGCCCTATTTCTGCTTTTTAGAGATGGGGAAACTGAGGCTCAGAGAAGTTTAGTAAGTTGACCTAGGTCACCCAGCTAAAATAAGTAGCAAAGTAAGGATTCAAACCCAGGGTAAGAGGCTAATTTGCCAATTCACCAATGAGAGAAAACTTGATTAGCTGCAAGTCAAGTCCCCGTAAGGCAATTCATGAAAGGCCATAGCTGTTTCACCACCAGAGGTGGAAACAGGGCAGGGGAGGGGCAGGGACCACTTCCTAAAACATGAAAAAGTAATACTCAATAATTCAGTGAACTGTTTGCTCAGCAAACTGCTTTCAGGAATTGACCTGTAGATGAACCCAGGTCTGTCGACCTTCAAAGTCCACAGTTTTTCACACTTGCTGTGTTGAGCTAGCTCACTTTTCACTATGCATTAAAATTCTATTAAAAATAGCAGACGTTTATTCAGCACTTACTATGTGCCAGGCGCTGGGCCAAGTGCTTTAAATTTATTAAGTCATTTAATTCTTACAGTAACTGGAGAAGTTCAATAATTTGCCCAAGGGTATGCAGCTGACAAAGGGGTGAAGCTCCAGAGCATTGCTAGTTCATTACAGATAACTACTGCCCACCTCTTATAAACAAATCAAACTCTTTACTAATTGGACTGTTCCCTATTCATAGCTTAATCCGTGAGATTCCTTTCTAGAAAAGGAAGAAAAAAGATTTTGCCTCTTTCTCTGACCTTAAACCTACTGTTTACTGTCAAGTTTCCTTGGTATTTGTCACATTTTATGTGACATTCTAAGTGTGTTATGTCATTTATATGTGATTTATTATCTTAACGATGTTCTCCTTCCTCCCATCTGAGCAAATCCAAAGTCCACGTTTATTTGTTTTAAAATGTATACAACATGCTCTGAAGGCGCACGTCCATCCTGACACATCTGCAATTAAATCCAAACATTTAGAGCATGATGTGGTGGATAATTATCATTTTCAAAAAACAAATACCACTTCATGTGGCTTGGATTTACTGTGGATTTCAAGAAGTGTTTGCATTTTCAAGTTACCATGGCCAACCAAAAGGCCCTGAAGATAGGTGAGGGATAGGGAGTTAAAAATAAACAGAAATAAACACTTCTAGCTGTCTAACCCTGAGAAGGTTACTTTCCCTCTCTCCGCCTCAGCTTCCTCATCTTTAAACTGGGGATAATGAAGAAACCTGGTCGTTGCATGAATTATATCAGCTCATATATATGTAAAGCACATAGAACACTGCCTGGCACATAGTAAGTGCTCAAGAAGCGATAGCTACTTATTATTATTATCATCATTATGCAATCAAACCAATTAATATAAAGTACACACTGCTAATTTTTGTCATACTGAGCCATTTAATGTACCTTACATTAACTTTGATGCTTACTTATGACTACTCTAATAAAACAATGACACACAAATCCATAATTTAAAAATACATGTTAGTATCTAAAAGTATTTAAAACTCTCTTTTTCAGAATGAAATAATGCCACTTGCAGCAACATGGATGGACCTAGAGATTATCATACTCAGTGAAGTAAGTCAGAAAGAGAAAGACAAATACCATATGATACCACTTATATGTGGAATTTAAGATATGACACAAATGAACTTATCTACAAAACAGAAACAGACTCACAGACATAGAGAATAGACTTGTGGTTACCGAGGGAGAGGAGGGATGGATTGGGAGTTTGGAATTAGCAGATGTAAACTATTATATATAGAATGGATAAACAACAAGGTCCTACTATAGCACGGGAACTATATACAATATCCTGTGATAAACCATAATGGAAAAGAATATGAAAAAGAATGTATGTATATGTATAACTGAATCACTTTGTGTACAGTATAAATTAACACAACATTGTAAATCAACTGTACTTCAATAAAATATTTTTCTTAAATGTTCTTTTTTTTTTTCTTTTTTTAATTTTTTTTATGTTTGCGGTATGCGGGCCTCTCACTGTTGTGGCCTCTCCCATTGCGGAGCACAGGCTCCGGACGCGCAGGCTCAGCGGCCATGGCTCACGGGCCCGGCCGCTCCGCGGCATGTGGGATCTTCCCGGACTGGGGCACGAACCCGTGTCCCCTGCATCGGCAGGCGGACTCTCAACCACTGCGCCACCAGGGAAGCCCAAATGTTCTTTTTTTAAAATGCAATGGCACAGCAAGTCACAGTCTGGTAGAAAAGATTTACAAAACATTATCTGATATATCATTTCTCTCCAGACATAAGCTCTTATAACTCAACACAAAGACAAACAATCTACTTGAAAATGTGCAAAATATTTGAACACTCATATTGCCAAAGAAGGCATTCAGATAACAAATAAACGTATGAGAAGATGTTCAACATTCTTAGTCATTAGAAAAATGCAAATTAAAAATCACAATGGGGCTTCCCTGGTGGCGCAGTGGTTGAGAGTCCGCCTGCCGATGCAGGGGACACGGGTTTGTGCCCCAGTCCGGGAAGATCCCACATGCCGTGGAGCGGCTGGGCCCGTGAGCCATGGCCGCTGAGCCTGCGCGTCCGGAGCCTGTGCTCCGCAACGGAAGAGGCCACAACAGTGAGAGGCCAGCGTACCACAAAAAAAAAAAAAAAAAAAAAAAAAAAAATCACAATGACATTCCATGACAAATCCACTAGAATAACAAAAATTAAAAAGACTGATATAACCAAGTGTTCGCGAAGATGTGGAAAACTGGGATCCTAATACGTTGCTGGTAAGAATGCAAAATGGTGTAGCCACTTAGGGAAACAATTTAGCAGTTTCTCATTCAGTTAAACATACACTTCCCAAATGAGACAGCACAGGGTGACCAACTGGTCTGGTTTGCCTAGAATTGCCTGTGTTTTTGCACTGAAAGTTCTTCATCCCAGAAAACTCAGTCCTGGGCAAACTGGGCAAACCAGCAACCTAGATATTTACCCAGAAGATATAAAAACACACCCACACAAAGACTTATACTCAGATGCTCATAGAAGCTTTCTTTGTAAAAGCTGAAAACTGGGAACAATGCAAATGTCCATATATTAACAGACAGATAAATAAATTGTGGTACATCCATACAATGGACTACTACTCGGCAGTTAAAGGAATGATGTAATGGGTGAATCTCAAAATAATTAGGCTGAGTGAAAGCTGCCAGACACAAAAAGAATACATACTGAGCAATTCTATTTATATGACATTCAACAAAGGGCAAAACTCTGTGACAGAAAGATCAATGGTTCCAGGGGGTGGGATGGGAAAAGAGGGTCAGCTACAAAGGGGCAGGAGGGAAATTTCAGGGGTGGCAGAAATGTTCACATCATGATTATGGTGGAGGTTACATGGCTCTATACATTTGTCAGAACCCGTCAAATTATACACTTAAAAATGATGAATTTTATTGTTTTAAGTTGGACTTCAAAAAAGCTGTTTAATAGAAACTAAAAGAATGGGGAAAAGGATACTGTATACAAGTCAACATAAAACCAGCATGGCAATATTCATATCAGACAAGACAGGCTTTTTTAGAAAAAATGCAATGGCAGTGAAACAAGAAAAAATAAGTCAGTACACGTAGCCCACATTAATCACTGTTTCTCAGGGAGGCATTTACAGCTGCTAGCATTTGAAGAACAGGAGCCAGATCCAGTTCCAACTGGAAAACAAAATGATGTTTGAGAAACAGTTCCTTTCACATATGGGCATATGAGAAGCATTGTTGTGCTGAGAAAGAGAGGTTAATTCAATCAGAACAGATTCCATGAAGCATTTGGGGGCATGGAAAGAATATTTTTAAAACAATTAAACAGCTTTGACTTTTGTTCTAGCAATTTTTCTCCTCTCCATGAGACAATGAGTCTTTTCATTTAGCTTTACCAAGAGGGTGGGGCAGAGAGAGAGAAGGAGATTGTTCTAAGCATTGCTGTTTCAAGTAAATCGACAGATGTGTAGCATCCCATCAGAGCCAACAGTATGTGCCGTGGGCCTTGAGAGGAGAGGCCTGGCTCTGTCACAACACGCTGCGACCTCGGTTAGGTGATTTAACTCTCTGAGCTTTAACTAGTCAGCCATGAAAGGAGAGGCGTGGTCTGGAAGCAGCGTTCCTCAGCCTAAACCAGACCACAGGCTCAGGACAGGGGCCCAGGACAGGACAACGCTGCTCCCCTGAGGAAGATGGGCATGACACCCTCTTCCTGCCCCTGCACAAGAAGACAAAGGAGCTAAAGCACTAATATTTTCTAAGTGCCTACTATGGGCCAGGCAGTGAGCCGGGCGCTTGTATATTGTTATCTCATTTGGTCCTACAGTCATTCTGTGAGGTGGACGAGGTCCCAATTTCATGGGAGGAACACCGGCGGCCACAGATAGAAAGACACTCTCCAAGGTCTCAGAGCTAGTTAAGTGACAAAGCCAAGATTCTACCCCCGCCACCTCTCAGGCAGCCAGCCTACTTGCTAAAAAAGAGATTTTGAGTCCCCTCTCCAATTCTGAAAATTCTTAGACATCATATTCAAGAGTTTTGTCCCTCAAAGGCCACTCCATTGGCACACCAAGTTTGCATACGAACTACTCTGTGTTCAATGAGAACCAGTCACACAGGGCTGGGGCCGCAGCAGCCCCAGAGGCCTTCCTTCCTGTCTCCCACCTCAGACCAGAATTCCCAGCTCCCACAGGGCCGGCAGATGGAGCCCAACCTCCATTTAGATGTTGACATTTAGATGTTGACCTGACATTGGCTTTCTGTGACTTTCACCCAGTGGTCAAGGCCTGCTTGCCAGCCCAGCCTTTCCAGGTACAGACTCAAGTCCTTTCATGGTCAAGGTAACTCCATCTGCTCCGGTACCCGGACTGGAAACTCGGCCTCAGCTTCCATGTGTCCCTTGCGTCACCATCACATTCATGGGTGGACAAGCCCTGGCTTTCCCGCCCCTGCTCCAGCCCTCCTGACGGTTCCCGCCACTGCAGCAATGCTCCAGTCTCTCTATTTTCTCACCCAGACTTCTCCAGAAGCTTTGGAACTGCTCTTCCTGCCTTGGGTCCTGCCCCTTCCGTGCTCAGAACCCACCTATGGCCTTACTACGTAACATTCATGTTCAAGGCCCTCCATGACAGACCACTGCTCGCCCTACAACCATGGCAGTCCCACGTGCACCCCAGCCCCTCTACCAGTGCCAAAAGAGTTCAGATTCTTGTCCTAGCTGGGTGCCTTCATCCATGCTGGTCCCTTGGCCTGGTCTACCTTCTTTATTATTCAAAAACGCATTCATTCCTAAAGGCTCAAGTCATATGTCACCCACCCTCTAAAATGTCCTCTGATTTTCCCAGCAAGGATTGACTTTTCTATGCACCCCTGACAACGGGTTCCTTGTCTGCTCTAGCACTGGGTTTTTGTTTGTTTGTTTTTGTTTTTTGGCCGCGCTGCACAGCTTGTGGGATCTTAGTTCCCTGACCAGGGATCGAACCCACGCCACCGCAGTGAAAGCACGGAGTCCTAGCCACTGGACTACCAGGGAATTCCCTAGCACTGTGTTTCTTTTTCTTGTTTCCATATCTGTCTCCCTGCCTAGACTCTGAACTGTTCCTTGAAACCACACCCATGTGCTAGATGCTGAATTTCATAACTAAAGTTTTATAAAATAGGTAAATGTTGAATAAACAGATTTATTGATCAACAAAAGATCAATAAATGTTGAATCAAATTGGCCCTAGTTCTGCACCTGACAACTGCCAAGGCTGAGCCCAGGTCTTCGTCTACATACTCTGTTTGCCTTAATGCAGGCAACCCCAATGGCTCTCTCCTATGATGGAAGGAGCCTCTGCCCCAGATTTCTTGGCCTTGAATATATAATTTTTAAATGATATAGATGAAATATCAAATATTTAGTTATAATAATTAAAGTATCCATTTAGTCATACATGCATATTCAAAACATTTGAAATTACAAAATATATATTCACTTAGAAATAATGCTTCATTAAAAATGTTTCAGAAAACAGTGTTTTCTCTCTTTCATGTCATAAAACAGTTTTCAAATGCTTGCCTCTCTAACATCAGTATTTCATCAACGCTAAAGATTTTTTTTGTTTTCTGACATCTTTACTTCTAGGTTGTCTGAGATACAGCACTTTCTGAATCTATATATGATGCTGTCACTGGAAATTTTATCTCAGACCACCAGTTCCCACTTATGTAACATGAGGACAGTTGTTGGGTTTTTTAATATGTCCTGGAGGCATAAATTCACCATCTCTGCAACTTACTCATTCACTGTGCTGCTCTTAAGGTATCGTATCCAGTGTCATCCAGCCCTTGCAATTGCGAAACTGTGCCCAGAGGAATAATGACTAAATTTGAGTTGATTTTTCTTTTACTGTTTTGGTCATTGACTTCTACATGTATTCAAAATTAGCACACTGATTGAGGACATTTCAAGCTAACGTGTCTTCCCCCAATAGTACTTTGTTCAACATATTTGACAACATATTCAAATTGACATATTTGTCCTCAGTTTGATTGAGGACATTTCAAGCTAACGTGTCTTCCCCCAATAGTACTTTGTTCAACACATTTCATAGAGTTCCACATACTTTGAGAGACTTTGCAAGGACTCACATATACAGCAATTTCCTCTTTTCCAAGGAATCCTTTTCTGGGGAAAAAAAAACCCCTCACTTCATATTTTGGAATATGTGGTCATTCCTACCTTATCTTTCCTCCCTTCCATTCAATCAAGCACCATGTTCTACCACGTGAGGTCTCGCATGCCTTCTCCCTTTTCCATCCATACCAAGGTCACAGCCCTAGGCTTGCCCCTTATTCATACTGGAGAGACTACAAAGGTCCTGGCAGACACTGCTGGTTGCCCCCCAGTATCCTCCCCTCCTTCTTTAGTAACGGAACCCTCACTTTTTAACTGGACACATAATGGGGCTGGAATAAAGACCAAGATGCCCAGTCTTCCCTTCTTCCCTATCAGGTGACTACATGGGGGTCAGGGGGGATGGAAGTGGATGCGGCGAGTACAACTTCAGAGAAGTGTCCTTAAAGGAGGGGTGGGGGAATGACCGCCTTGCTTTTTCCTTCCTGCTGGCTGGAATGAGCACATCCTGGCTGGAAACCCACCAGTCATTTTGAACCACGAGGCACCATGGAAATGGAAGTCATGCTGCATGGTAAAAGTGACAGGGCACAAAACTGTGGGCCCCCGACCCCATGCTCACTTTGGACACGCTGCCTCCAGGCTTCTAGACAGAAATAAAATTCCTTCTTCAGGTCACTGTCATTTCTGTTTTTTGTATAACTTGGAGTTGATCATAATCTGAATTAATTGACTGTTTCTAAGTCTCTCCTATTGACGCCATCTGGCACCAGCTGAATTCAATCTTCCCAACATAATATCATGCTTATCATGCGCCTGCTCAAAAACTATCAGTGACTTCTACATACCAAGCCGATGAGATCCAGATTCCTGGGCTTCCCTGGTGGCGCAGTGGTTGAGAGTCCGCCTGCCGATGCAGGGGACGCGGGTTCGTGCCGCGGTCCGGGAGGATCCCACATGCCACGGAGCGGCTGGGCCCGTGAGCCATGGCCGCTGAGCCTGCGCGTCCGGAGCCTGTGCTCCGCAACGGGAGAGGCCACAACAGTGAGAGGCCCGCGTACCGCAAAAAAAAAAAAAAAAAAAAATCCAGATTCCTTAGCTTAGCACTCAAAGTCCCAGAATCTGGCCCTGTCTTACAATGCTAGCCTCAGAAACACCCCCATCCATTCCACCAACACACACACACACACACACACACACACACACACACACACACACACATTAACCCTCCATTCCAGCCCGGTAGCTCCATACAACGTCTCTTACTCGCCGCTGGTTGGACTGAGTTTAGGACAACGAAGATACAGGGAGGGAATCACTCCCTTTCAAATTGAACCGTGAATGGAAACAACCTTAACAAGGGAAGAGATACACTGTGGTGGAGTCATATAATGGGCTATTATACAACCATAGAAATGAGTGAATTACCGCTTGGTGCAAAATCATCATAAACTTACAAACATAATATTGAACAAAATTAAATTCAAAAATGGACAAAATGAATCTACAATCTTAGGAATCGGGATAGTGGTTACACTTGAGGTGTCAGTGCACAGAAGGAGGCGTGAGGGGGGGATTGTGGGGTACCGGGAATGTTCTGCTGATTACTCAGTATGCTGACTGCAGGTTCATGAAAAATAATCCAGCTACACGCCAGATCTGTGCACCTTTCTATACGTATGCTTCAGTAAAAAGTTTACTTAAAAAACAGGCAAACTTAAGTTAGAAGAGCAGTTACCTTCAGGGGGAGCTGATAATTAATTGGGTAATTGTGGGCACAAAGTGGGGCTTCTGGGGTGCCGATCTGGGAGATGGTCACATGAGAGTGTTCATTTTGCAGAAGATCCATTGTACTGTTCCCTTATGGTTTGTGCCTCTTTTTCTATGTTCTTTTGATTAAAAATTTACTTAACAAGTGAAGCGTGCAGTACTACTCCTGCCACCCTTGCTCTCTGATCACCCTTGCCCTCTGATCACCCTTGCTCTCTGATCATGCCATGGACAAAGGGATTCAGGGAGAGATGTGAGCTGCAGCAGAGATTTTAGAGAGAGGCTAATGGGTGTTCTCTCTTGAGAGGGCTATTGTGCACATTCTGGAAGAGGTGTTAATAAGAATGAGGGTGCACAGCTGGTCCTGACCTGGAACTCCTTCTCAAGCCCGGGGGGGGGGCAAAATAACGTCCCTCCAAAGATGTCCATGTCCTAATCCCCAGAATCTGTGGACATGTTACGTTACACAGCAAAGGGGAATTACAGTTGCTAATCAGCTGACTTTAAAAATAGGGAGATACCCTACATCAACTATACTTCCATTAAAAAATAGAAAAAAATAGTGAGAGCATCCTGAATTACCCAGGTGAGCCCAACGCAGTCACCAGGGTCCTTAAAAACAGAAGAGTGAGGCAGCATGAGAAGGACTCAGCCTGACGTTGCTGGCTTTGAAGATGGAAGGAGGCGACAAGCCAAGCAATGAGGGAAGATTCTAGAAGCTGAAAAAGGCAAGGAAATGGATTCTCCCCTAAAGCCTCCAGAAGGAACAATTCACCCAGTAAGAACCATTTCAGACTTTTGACTTCCAGAAACATAATAAACTTTTTAAAAACTGAAGTATAGTTTACAATGTTGTGTTACTTTCAAGTGCATAGCAAAGTGATTCAGTTATACATATATATATTATATATAATATATATACTCTCTTTCAGATTCTTTTCCATTATAGATTATTACAAAATGTCGAGTATAGTTCCCTGTGCGACACAGTAGGTCCTTGTTGTCTACCTATTTTATATTTAGTAGTGTGTATATGTTAACCCCAAACTCCTAATTTATCTCTCCCCCCTCACCCACTATCCCCTTTGGCAACCATAAGTTTATTTTCTGTCTGTGAGTATATTTCTGTTTTGTAAATCAGTTCATTTGTATCATTTTTTGAGATTCCACATGTAAGTGATATCATACGATATTTGTCTTTCTCTGTCTGACTTAATATGATAATATCTAGGTCTATCCATGATGCTGAAAATGGCATTATGTCATTCTTTTTTATAGCTAGGTAATATTCCATTGTACATATATACCACATCTTCTTTATCCATTCATCTGTGGATGGATGTATAGGTTGCTTCCAGTAAACTTGTTTTATGTCACTAAGTTTGTGGTAACTTATTACAGCAGCAGTGGGAAACTAATACAGACACTGTCTGGAAATTTCAGAGAGGTGGTAATTTTATTAGAGGAGATCTTGGGGATGGGGGCATTCTTTGTATTTCAATGGAAATGGAGAAGGAGAAGGAGCTAGAAAAAATCAGCAAACACTGTTGATGGGGAAAAGGAGACCATTCTGAGGGGCTAGTGTTAAAAGTTGAGGGTTTGTCAAAGAAAGGGAGAAACTGTTGAAAGTAGCAACTTCAGAACTGAGTTTGAAGCAACCCAGGGCTCACAAAAGATTTGACCCATAGTCTTGACCCCTGTGGTCTTAAGCTTCTCATCTTTAAGACAAGTGAAAACAAACTCACCTAACTGGGAAGGTGCAAGGATAAGCCCTCAACAGAAGTGTGATAACATCCTTTGATTGGGATTTCCCTGGTGGTCCAGTGGTAAAGAATCCGCCTTCCAATGCAGAGGACGCAGGTTCAATCCCTGGTCAGGGAACTAAGATCCCACATGCCGCGGGGCAACTAAGCCCGCGTGCCACAACTACTGAGCTCGCGTGCCACAACTACAGAGCCCACTTGCCTCAACTACAGAGCCCACGCACCCTGGAGCCTGCGTGCCACCACTAGAGAGAGAAAACCCACGTGCCACAACTAGAGAGAAGCCTGCACCCACAAGGAAAGATCCCGCACGCCTCAACGAAGATCCCGCGTGCCGCAACTAAGACCCGACGCAGCCCAAAATAAATAAATAAATAAATAATAAATAAACCTTTTTAAAAAATCCTTTGCTTTACATCATTTTCTCTAATAATAACTGTTTATTAGGCAGCATAATGCCCCCAAAGATGTCTATGACCTAATCATCCCAGAATCTGTGAACATGTCACCTTTGTGGAAAAAGGGACTTTGCAGATGTGATTAAGCTAAGGATATTGAGGAGAAATTAGCCTGGATCATTCAAGTGGGCCCAACGTAATCACAAGGGTCTTTATAAAAGAGAGAGGAAGCGGGGAGAAGGGGGAAGGGAGAGAAGAACTGGAAGCTACTATGCTTCGAAGATGGAAAAGACCAGGAGACAAGAAACATAGGCACCTTTCAGAAGCCAGAAAAGGCAAGGGAACGGCTTTCCCCCTAGAGCCTCCAGAAGGAACACAGCCTTGTCGACACCTTGATGTTAGCCCAGTGAGACCTATTTCAGACTTCTGACCTCCAGAACTGAAGGACAATAAGTCTGTGTTGCTTTAAGCACTAAGTTTGCAGTCATCTGTTACAGCAGCAATAAGAAACTAGTACAATAACCTAAAATAGCAGTGGGGTATTCCAATGGGGATGCAGCCAGGGTCTCCAACAGTAAAGTTTTCCTTGACAATACTCTAAAAAGAACTTTCGAAAAATGTTAGCTAGCCCACCTGCTCAGCCACTGACTTTACAGGCAGACAGTTCGGTAAAAATCTTATTTTCAATCAACTCCCTCCGAGCACTGGCAGATTAATTCACAGTAATTATCTCATGTAACCCTTATAACAACACTATGACATAGATCGTATCATCCCCATTTGACGGATGGTATAACTGAGGCTCAGATAATAATAACAGTAAGTATAGTTAATAAATATTGAGCACGTACTCCGAGCTAGGCATTATGCTAAGCGCTTCCTGTGTGTTAACTAATTTAATTCTCCCAACAATTCTATTCCCATTTACAGATGAGAAAACTGAGGCAGGGAGTCAAAGTAACGTTCCAAAATCCTTGCAGGTAATGAGCGGCAGGGCTGAGACTGGAACCCAGGTCCCTCAGGTGCCAAGATCAGGGTCGTACTCCCACAACCTCTCATCACTGTCAGCATCATTACCACCAATTACTGATAACAGCCGAGGCCTCTGGGATGGAGCCCAGCCCTGCCTTTCTCTCTGAGTCCCTTTCAGGGTCCTACCAGGTAAGGCAGTGGTGGCTGTCTAATGAGCCACCTGGCGGGGTTCAAAGATGACCTCACGGCTAGAGCTCCAAGTGGCAACTGGTCCCTTGGAAGGGCCTCCCTGGCACTGTTTATTAGCAACAGCAATGATAGCCTCCACTCTCTCCTTGGCACTTCAGCCTCCCTCTTCCTCTGACCCTCCTGACTTATTCCCACATGTACATTAAACAGGGGTGCCCTCCTGAGCCTCCCTAAAGACAGGGAGTCCCAGGAAAGGGCTCTCTTAAACACACATGCTAAAAACCAGAGGGGAGCCAGTCCCGTCCCAGGGATAGCATTCGAGGCTCTGGCTCACTTGGCTGGTCTCAAACGCAGCTGCTCACCCGAGTCCCAGCATGTCCCTTCTCACCTCCCACCCAGCCAGCCTCACACCCAACACCCTGCAGGCCAGCGTTTACACTGGCACTCCCTCTTCGCCCCAGGCAGAGCTGATTCTAGGAAAACTGTGGGATTTCTCTGTAGAACCTTCAGTGATCCTCTTATTCCTCATCTACCTTTCAAGGAGCAATCTTCTATTTCCTTTGCTTTAAATCTCGGGCCTCATTTCAACTACCTCTTGCTAAACAGGGATATATGGTGATGCTGGTAAGAGCTTAGAGCATGACAGCCATCTGAGGGTGTCTGAGAAGTGGACTCTGGTACGGCACCTCCAGCCAGTGAGCTCAGGCCTCAGTGCCTCCAGCTTGCCAGGGCCTGGACTCCTGAGCCCGGAACCCTGGATTTGTAGGAAAGAGAAGCCTGGCAACACAGAGGTCTGACTGAATTCTACTGGCAGGACTAAAAGTTTGGGCAGATAGGAAAACAGAAGGTGAAGACCCAACAGATATCTACCTGCATTCTCAACAGGGGGTTCTAAGGGACCAAGCTTCAGGGGCTGAGAGGAAACTTTCCAGACCATAAACCCATCCTGGAACAGCAATATGGTTTTCTGAGGCTGGGAGAAACAGGCAGGGAGAACCGTGTAGGATGCACTCCCGAATGGAAAACTCCAGTTAAATACATGTAGATCACCTGCCACCCTCACGTACCCACAGAGGGCCCACCTTCCCGATTTGGAGAGGAAGTGACTGCCTGTAGGAATGCCTTGCTTTTCTGGAGAGACAGGTGATGGAACTAATCACCAATCTTAAAATGCCTGGAACTGTTCTAAGGACTTGAATTCAATCCTCACAGCCCTTTAGGTATTATCAGCCCCATTGGACAGATGAAGAAAGTGAGGCATAGAGCAGTTGGGTAACTCCAAAGTTGCCAACCTGTAAGCTTCACTCACAGCCGGGGTCTGAACCTAAGCAAGCCAACCCCAGAGTCTCTGGTCTTGACCATGCCCCTCCCCCACCCCTCCCCCACCCCCGCAGCGGGAAACCAATTAAATGCACTTGGCGCAGATGCAGCCCAGCTCCCTGATTTATGACGATTTGGGACTTGGTCAACTGGGTTTGTTCCGGGCGGGAGTATGTGTTCCCGAGGAGCTACCTTCCTGTGCACCTTCCTGTGCGTCCAGTCCAGGAGACGTTAACGAGAGAGGGTCCCCATTTTTCTGTCCTCTCTCCAAACTGCCCTCGGGGTTTCTAGCAACTACCACAAAACGCCCTCCCCTTTCTCTCCTTTCCCCGCAATGTAGGGAAGCTGGAGCTTTAGCTGTCCTAGAGAACCAAGAACAAAATGCAGATGACACGGGCATTAAAATACCAGCCGACCGAGGCGGGGAGTCGGAATCGATCCGCTGGCCAGCTGGACAGCAATCACACCGCATCCCCGCTCAACAAGTCTCCCTTTCCCGGGGTCGGTGGAGGCCAGGTCTGGGCGGCCCCGCGGCGGGGCACAGCGCCCCCACGGGGCGCTGCGGGGTGGCTGCCACGCGCTGCGCCGGGCTCAGGGAGCTCGCGGAGCTCGCCCGGCCAGGGCGGCCCAACTGGCCCCGGCCGGGGGGGTCCCGCAGCGCCGCCCTCCCTCTCGCCCTCTGCCCCGAGGGGTCGGGAGCCAGGGGCCCAGGGCGGGAGGGGGCGTCCGACGGGAGGGGCCGCGCGGGGCCGCACGGGCCGGGGCGCGGGCCTTTGGGCGCGCCCGCGTGCGTGGGTGCCCAAGCTCTGCCTGTCTGTCCGTCTGTCTGTCTGCGCCTCGGGGCTGCGGGGCCAGGCAGGGCCCTGGGGAGAGCGCGCCCCGCTCACCTGCAGCCACCGCCGGCGCCTGGGAAGCGAGACAGGGGCGCAGACTCCCGGGTCTTCGTCGCTGGCCTCCTCGCCGCTCCGAGAGCCACGGCTCTCCTCGGGAATCGCTCGTGGGAGCCGAGGAAGAAGCCCGAGGTGCTGCCGCTGTCTCCTCTTTCGCCGCTTCCTCCGAGTCCCATCCCAGAGCGCTCCGCTCGCTCGCTGGCTGCCTGGGCGGCTCTGGGCCAGCGCCGGCAGGCGGCGGGGGAGGCGGCGCCGCGGAGGGTGGGGAGCGGGCCGGCGGGAGGAGGGGTGTACTGTTTGGGGATGGGGCAGGAGCGGAGAGGGATAGGCCGCGAGGACCGCCCCACCCTGCAGGCAGCCCCGGGAGCTGGGCACCCTGGCCGCACGCCCTGCCTGCTGCCACCTCGCTCTGCGCGGTCCGTCCCCAAGCCCAGGCGGGGATCGGACTCCGGGGGTCTGGAGCCGCACGCAGGCTCAGAAAAACAAGGAGCTTTGGGCTCTTGGCGGAGGGGAGTGGGGTGGGGAGCGGAGGAGAGCATCTCCTGGAGGGAGAAAGGCATGACGGGGGTCCTGTTTCCTGAACTGGGGGTCATGATCTACAGGAGGAGACCATCGATGACGGTGATGAAGAAGAAAGTGTTGAGAATTGGGCTAACTGGTGACAAGTGCCAGGAGCTGTCTTGGCAGTACCCAGAACACCGGTGCCAGTTCATATTAACAGAGCGTCCACTGGCCAGAAACCAGGCCCCTGGGTGGGGATGGGACTAAGGATGCCAGGACGGAAAGGAAACAAGGTTCCTACCCTGAAGGAGCAGAGAAAGTCTAGTCCAGGCAAGACTTTTGAAATTATGGGCAAAGATGTTTGCAATTTTGTGAAGCGGGGGAACGTGCCCTGAGAGGTCCCCAAGGGAACTTTGGAGGGATGCTAAAGCCAGGATTGGTCAGTGGCAGGGAAAGGGCTGGGGAATGCCACTCTACCAGCTCTCCCTGCTCCTGGGCAGCTGGGGGTGAGTGGGGTCGTTACAACAGGCTAGGACATCTCCTAATAATTGCTCCAGAATTCTAACCCCAAACTATTAACCCAACCACTCAGTTCAGGTTTTAACAAGCTATGGGGTAGAGGCCGCAGAACTAGCAAGTTTCAAAACGTCTGGTGCCAGAATCTGATCATTTAAGTCCTCTTGGCTGCCTTTACTCTGAACCGTCGTCACTCCTATTTGATGATAGAGTTGGTTTCTGGAATATGAGTAAAAACCTTGTACAAAATCAATTTTTCAGGAAAGCTCCAGGTGGGTAATTAAAATCCTAGCCATAAGGCAAGGGGTCAACATACTCAAGCCATCCGGCAACTCAGTGGTATCCTAATGCCGAGAAAGAATCTTGGATTCATGTTCCCTTACGCTGCACCTTAGGCCCACTGGGCACTCTTGACCGCCTGCACTGATCAGAAATAGTTTCTTTGTATGTCTTTGGGAGGAGGTAGGTGGAAGTCAGAAAGTAGAGGAAAGTCTTCAGGAAATGTTTGGTCTCTGAAGTCTTGGATCCCACAAATGAAAATTCTTCCTGAGTCTGGGCCAGTGAAAATCCCCTAGGAGCTGGGGAAGTGAAGTTACAGTTTATGGAAACTTACAGTTTAAATGTGTTGCCTTATTTCAAGACACCAGTATGATCCAGTAATTTAACCAGGAAAACAATAGTAATTCCGAAATCCTTACAAATTTTAGTGAATTGTAATTTAGTAGTGACAGATTTCAGTGATTCTGGTGTATGCCAAGTAAGATGGATGTTTCTCCCCAGGGAGTTCTATCACAATTCTTCAGAAGAGGAAATTTCTGTACAAAGCACGCCTGCCGCCAAGTCAAATAGGTGAGTGAGTTGTTCACCTTGTGGAATGATCTTCAGGTCTGCTGGAAAAAAAAAAAAAAAAGCAGCAGCAAAAGTGAGTTCAGTATCCAGAAATATCAAGTAAGAAAAAACAATGGCTTAGTTTCCCAGTTACCTTTAGGGTGAATGCAAGTTGATAATAATAAAGGCTGCTGGGGAAAGCCCAAATTTGCCTTTTCTGCCAGAGGCCCTGCTACTGGCTTAATGTAGAGAACCTTATTCAGAAAAAGTATGATTTCTTGTTCTCAGGTGGGCACTCATACAAGCAGACAAGAACAAGGGTGTGTAGTATCTCAGAACTCATGAGTTAGAATCCATAACTGTTTAAATTACTTACACCTTGGTAGCTATACTGGGTTCAGCTCACTTCTCTGTCTCTGCAGGGGGTCTACTGTGGAACAGAAGGAGGCTGTGGCGGGGGCGGGGGGGGGGCGGGGGGGCAGTCATTTGACCCAGGCCTCACATTCATGAATAGCCTCAAATATAGACTTTGGCCCTAAGCATTCATTTGTTCCTTGTAAATATTAGAACTTTTTGTTTTGCTTTGTGTTGCACATTAGAATCCTTCCTAGAGGGCAGATTAAAATGAGACTCTATCAAAGAGAAGAGGACCACAATATAAGGAAAACAAAGAGCAGACAGGTTGGCTCAGAGAACTCATAGCCTAAAATAACTTTTTTTGTTTTTGTTTTTTTTTGCAGTACGCGGGCCTCTCACTGTTGGGGCCTCTCCCCTTGCGAAACGCAGGCTCAGCGGCCATGGCTCACGGGCCCGGCCGCTCCGCGGCATGTGGGATCTTCCCGGACCGGGGCACGAACCCGTGTCCCCTGCATCGGCAGGCGGACTCTCAACCACTGCGCCACCAGGGAAGCCCTCGAAACACCAATTTTATTGACAAGATAGGGCCACAACGGGCAGCTGCACGGAACACAAATGAGGAAGAATCTAAACTTGCAGTGTCACCTCACTCGCACTGTGCTTCTCTAGGTGACTGATGATGTTTGAGTCACATGTAAACCGCTGGAGCCCGTCCCTGTCCCACTCAAGCGGAAGGGCAGGATGTCTCACCTGGGAGAGGAGCTGTCATTCCTTTGGGGCACCTGCCAGTTGCTCAGAACAGGAGATAAGGTAGAGAGGGGGGCCTCCAGCCTTGCGTAAGGAACCCTCTGACATGGGGCAGTGCTTCCTTCCAGATGCCCCATCAATGTGGACAGCTAGTTCCATGTCAGAGGTCCCCCTGAGGACAGGCTAGCTGATGGCACCATCATCCCAAGTGAAATGATTTCTAAATAAACATATAACCCCACCTTGGAAAGGGGATTCAAATGTTTTTATGTTATCTTGAATCATGAGCTCCCGAGGTCAGGGACCAGACCTTAACTTGTTTACACATCTTCCTTATGCTGTGCTGTGGAGGAGACTGAGCTGCTGTGGCCTTAAACCTGGAGTTTAGAGTGGTTTTTGTGGGATCAGGGTGATGAGGCTACTTATCAAGTATGAGATAATAGGATGGCATGGGGAGCCTTAAAACCTGGGCAAGATTGAATGGAATCTGACTCGTTTTTCTTGGATATTGACAAGGTTGAAACACTGCCCGTCTCCCTGGAGACTAGTTTCCAGTTTGGAAGTGGAGGATGGACCTGCTATGTGTGGAAGCATCACTCAGCAACGCAGACTGCTGCTTCTTGCCTCCTGAAGCCCAGGAATTGGCAAAGAGCCATCTGCTATTAGAAGCCAGTAGCCTCATTCCTGTGACACTCGGCTAACTGCCTTCTCGCCACGCCATTACTGAGTCTCTGTCTGCATCGGTTGCCTGGTGTTAAATCAGACTGCAAGATACTTGGGCAATGAGTATGTGTATCTGTCCTATAAAATCTTCCAGCATTCTGGCAAAGCTCAATAAACTCAAGAATAACAAAAATATCAGAAGAAAGAACGTGGCTTTTCCACGTTCTCTCTTGCTGAAGAAAATAACTGGAACATGGTTATTACCGGGATCCAACAGAAGGGGAAATGCTACAGATGGTCCAGTGGAAAGAATAAGGAATAAGGCAGTGAACGGCTGAGAGCCACAATAAATCATAAGATGGAGAAAAATAAGATGTAATGCAATAAAGTGAACAATGTTTTGTTGGTAGAGCACTCTCTGAAAAGAAGCAATGGAAATGTCTTGACTCATTTAAAACAAGAATTGACAAAGCAATTCCCAAGTACAGAAAGTGCCAGAACATCACTGGCTATATGTACACTAGCTCTGAACAAAAACATGTAGAAAAGAAGACGCAATAACCAAAGTGTGAAAGAGCTGAGAGTTTCTTTTAGCTAGAGCAAGTTTTAAGACAGCTCAGCATCCCTGGCCAGGCCTAATGAGAGGGTGCAGACCCTCAGTGCTTCACCGTTAGCTCCAGACTATCCATGGAGCTGAGAAGTTTGGGGGGAGAAGGGGGAGTGACTATTTATGGGTGTGGAGTTTCTTTGGGGGTTAATGGAAATGTTCTAAAACTGACAGTGGTGATGGTTGCATGACAGTGAATAATATTAAGAACTGTTAAATCATACAATTCTATGGCACGTGGATTACATCTTAATACCTTTTGGTTTATGAGAAGAGGGCAGGTTTTAGTTCCGAGTCCTCATGCAAAAACGTTTAGTCTCTTTTTGAATCAGACTGCTTCTATTCCATGTTTGCACACCTTGCTTGAAACACTCCCCTTCCTGGAACCAGGTCTCTCACACATGGGCAGGGGGGCTTCTTGCCCCACTCCTCAGCTTCCCTTCCTGTGCTTTCACACACCTTTTCTGGAGTTCACACTCCTCCTCTGATAATTACTTTCCACTGCAGGACTTACCTGCTGGTGAGGACTTCTGGACTAGCGTCTGTGGTCCCCACCACAGAGAAATGCGCAAGGCTTTACTGTTGCTTGAGATACTCTTGTAAAGGCTGCAAGACAAACATGCTTTATCACATACAGCCTTTCAGGGGTTCTATTTAAATCTGAAGTGCCCAGGAAGTTGAAGAACACATCAGCTGTACTGGCTCATGGGCTTAGTTGCTCCGTGGCATGTGGGATCTTCCCGGACCAAGGATCGAACCCACGTCCCCTGCCTTGGCAGGCAGATTCTTAACCACTGTGCCACCAGTGAAGTCCTGGTCACTGATTGTTTTAATACGTTGATCTACTAGGAAAGGGAAAAGAGAAAGTTCAAGGGAGAGGCACATCTAGCGGTTTAATTTTTCATTCAGAGCCCTACTGAATTAGGCTCACATAAAAGGCACTTGATCACAAGAATAGAGCTAAGAATGTCATTTCCTTTTGATTGCAAATTGTGGCAGAGCATCAGCTAGCCCCTCGTCTTAGCTGTCCTTTAATTTTCCTTCAGAGATCAATCCTTCTATTACCGTGTTGCTGAGTTTTGCCTATCACCTTTACGACTTCTAGAAGTCAAGGCGCCCCCGCCCCACAGTAGACACGCTCGTAGGGTCTATGGAGGAGAGACCTCCCTTTGTTCCCTTGCACAGTCTATAGGAATGAGATTTTTGTTTTTCTCCAGTGGTCTCTTCTGGGAGAAGTGGTCTCTGTGGAGCTTGAACCCCACTGAGTTGTTGTTTAAGAATTAGTCACAATCACCGTGGGTGGGGTTACAGGTGGTTTTAATTCCTCTCATGCTTATTTTATTCCTATTCTAGTAACTATTTTTGAGTTCGTTCTATTTGCCAAACAAGTGCCAGGTGCTGGGGAAGGAACAGACACAGCTTCTGTCTGAGTTTCTTATCTATTGGGAGATTACAGAAGAGAGAAGCCACAGGAACCAGAGTGTAAAATGAGCCTTGATTGGTATGCTATGGTATGCTCTGCTATGGGACAACATAAAATGAATCTCTTCCAAACTAGTGGGTCATAGAAGGCTTCCAGAAGGAAGTGACTTTCAAGATGAGACCCAAACGATGTTACTGGCTTTATTTTCTATTTTTTCTTGCAATACATTACTTATGTCCTTTTTTATTTTTATCTTTTAAATTTATTTATTTTTTGCGGTATGCGAGCCTCTCACTGCTGTGGCCTCTCCCGTTGCGGAGCACAGGCTCCGGACGCGCAGGCTCAGCGGCCATGGCTCACGGGCCTAGCGGCTCCGCGGCATGTGGGATCTTCCCGGACCGGGGCACGAACCCGTGTCCCCTGCATCGGCAGGCGGACTCTCAACCACTGTGCCACCAGGGAAGCCCTAAATTTATTATTATTTTTTGGCCGCGCCACGCAGCTTACAGAATCTTAGTTCCCCGACCAGGGATTGAACCTGGGCCACTGCAGTGAAAGCGCTGAGTACTAACCACTGGACTGCCAGGGAATTCCCTTATGTAATTTTTAAAAAACCCACAAATTTATAATGTTTCCTGATGCCCGAGTCAGACCTGGATTCACTACTAAGACGTTTAAGGAAGTTGGCTCTCAGGGACACAGATGATTTAGTGCATTAACCTCACAGGGTGGGAGAAAGCCTACAGCCGCATGGGAGAGGGCTGCTCTAGTCTGCCTCTACTTGAGAGGCGTGAAAACAGACACCGTGAGATAGGCCTTCTGGGGCGGGGACAATGAAGGGAGTTGGGTCTCACGGCCCCAACTATTCCTCCAAGGTAATGCAGACACATTACGTCACTGTTCTACTCCCTTATGATGCTTGAAAACTTACTGTACATATTCTTCTTAAAGATAAATCAGTGCAGTTTAAAATGGTGCCTAATTTCCTCAGAAGAAAACTGCTCACTTAAAACAATTAACCACTCTAAGAGGCCCACCTCAGTTGATCTTTCTTCCTACCTGAATAAATTCTTTTTTAAAAAAATGTTTATTGGAGTATATTGTGTTAGTTTCTACTGTACAGCAAAGTGAATCAGCAATACGTATACATATATCCCCTCTTTTTTGGATTTCCTTCCCATTTAGGTCACCACAGCTGAATAAATTCTTTATGATAAGAATTAAAAGCTGATATTCACAGAACACGATTCAGCCTAATTAAACAGAAAATTGACAGCTTTACTTGTGATACAAACCTCAAGTCAAAAAATCCACCCTAGGGCCTTCCCTGGTGGCACAGTGGTTGAGAGTCCGCCTGCCAATGCAGGGGACACGGGTTTGTGCCCCGGTCCGGGAAGATCGCACATGCCGCGGAGCGGCTGGGCCCGTGAGCCATGGCCGCTGAGCCTGCGCGTCCGGAGCCTGTGCTCCGCAACGGGAGAGGCCACCACAGTGAGAGGCCCGCGTACCGCAAAAAAAAAAAAAAAAAGACCTAACGTTGAAAGAACTGAAGGAAGATCTTGCAAAACTACAATAGTGAAATAAAGATACATTTGTTTAGCTAAAATGAATACTGGGGGAAAAGTGACATCACACAAAGGCCACCACACAAGACAGTGTCCTTTGTGCTGTGTGCGTCGCACAGAGAGCAGAACCAACGTTCCTTCGTTTCCCCAGAGCTGGGGTTTCCTTAGGTGGAGAGGCCACAGATGGGAGCCTCACCAGCTCTTCAAAAGGTCTAGGTTGGATGCCCCAAATTTAGGGTCCCAGGAATCCAGGAGCTGTTGTTGCATATGGCTTTTCATAGGGGGAGCTGATATGCCATAGCACTGAGCTGCGACTAGCAGAAAATCTGATGGCACATTCCCTCCTAGGCTTTCCTGAGAAACTGGCTCAGTCCCTTGACGCTGGCTAATTACGCCCAATCTACCCGGGTCACACAGTTCCTCTCCAAACTCTCTTTATTGCAACAATATACCCTGGACATCTTGACACACACCCGAGTTGAAGAGGTTCCCATCTTCATAAGTTTACTTAAAACTTGTTTTGTTTGTACTGCTAACGGCTTTTTAAAAAGTATGTGTAAAGTTTTAGATGGGATGAAATAAATAAAACCTTAGTCCATTGTGCCGTTTTGAGCCAAACTCTTCATTCTGAAACAGCGGCTGTTTTGCCAACTCGGGTCATATTGATGGGTGTAGAGAGTCGAGAGTTTTGCTTTGATGTAACTTCTTCTGGGTTGGCCAGGTGACAGTTTCTCTCTTCTGCTGTCTCCACACACCAGTCAGCGGTAGGAATGCGTGGGCTTCTGGGCAGAAGGTCGCAGATTGGCTGGCTTCCATACACCAGAGTCATCTGGCAGAAAACCTGGCCAGCGTGCAAAAACACTTTAAGTGAATTCCACGGGTGTGGAGACATCCTTGCAATGCCTCCTTTTTCCTTCCCTTTTAGGACATACGTGCGAGCTGGCCAAAACTCATTCTACACAGCAGCAGGCACTACTTCTGGTATTGAAATGGCTCAATTTAGCAGGCAGTCCTTTGGCATGAGTTACATCTGCCCTCTCCCCTCCAGAACATAGGAGTCTGCCTACGTGACCAGAAGCAATGTTATTTAGTAACATTTAGGTCCGTTTCCAGGCCGGCTGCAAAAGCTGACGTACCTTTTCTTTTTAAATGGAAATAGTGTTTTTATAGTCTCATCGGTTTTCCTCTATCACAAAAGCTCCATTTGCACAGCAGGATTTTTTCTCCAGTGGTGACCATTTCACATACAATACATCCCCTCTATGGAGAAAACTTTAATGGCTACAGTCTCTAAGGGTGGTCTATTGAGAACGTTACTGAGAAGTGCTGTTGCTTAACGAACCGAGGGTGGAAAGACAAATGCAATGAGGTGTGGTTCAGTTTAGCAGTCAAACTAAACAAACGTTTGTTTGGGGCCAGAAGAGAGTTAAAAAAAAGGGGGGGGGGAGAAAGGGAGGGGAAAGGCAATCTGTGGGACAATAGGATAGGGTGGGGCAGGGACAAGGACAGACTCAGGGGAGACGCGGCACATGTGTTTATGTAGGAAGAAGGTGCAGGAACGGGAGTGACTAGTCTGTTGGCCTGAAAACTTCCATGTGTTGTGCCATTCTGGAAACCTGACTGGCCTGTGCAACGGAAGCTTGGTTTCTAGGGTGGCCAGACCCCATTAAGCCAAAAGATGTGTTTTCCTCTTCTCTCTGTCCAGCAAACAGACTTCAAACCCTCCCACAGGGCTGCTTATCAGTGGGCCCACTTGCACACCTGGTGGTGCTGGACTGAATGTCCATGACCTTAAAATAGGGTTTTGGGGGGTCAAGATGAAAACCCCGAGGAACCCTCAGTCAAGTGACCAGAAAGTATACAGGCACGAGAGCAATTGAGGTAACTGACTGTTTTGTTTCTCTGTAGACAACAAAATAGAAGAAAGGAGCAGGATATTAAAGTGGGGTTTAAAACACATTTAAAAAAGAGGTATATATCTGGATTGGCGATGACAAGGACACAGCGAATTGCTGAGTGTGCTCTGGGGGGTCATTTTAATCCAAGCATCACAACCTCTCCATAGTGCAGACAGGAAGACAATTGCTTACCGTGTAGAGGTAAGTACGGGGGCAGCTTTGGAGCTCCGCCTGGGTTGGTATGTCAGGAAAGCCCAGCAGCATCGTGACATCCTGGTGTCTGTGGTGCTACTGAGTGTCACGTGAACAAGAGCCTCTCCAAGGACCCTACGTAGAGTCTCCAAACCAGCACTCTTCTCCACCTGACCATGTGCCATTTTTCATATTGTAAAAAAAGTATTAGGCAAAGCACTGGAAAATCATGGGGAGTAACATGCAAATAACTGTGATTTCCTATGTGCCTTCCACAGGGATCAGTGAAACTACCTGACAGGCCTCCCCCAAACCTAACAACCCTTCATGTGTTAATCTTCTGGGTATAAAACTTCAAGGAACAGAATTTCCGAGGTTGAGTTTACAAAGAATACTAATGAGATACACCAAAAGAAATGACTGAGGCTGATTCTCAGGGATAAAAGTCATCCCCCTTGCCTCTTATTTTATTCTACATTTCCAAATTATCTGAAATACCCGTTCAGGAACAAGCCAAAGCCACTCTTATTTTAATCTCCCTTGGAACACAGTAAAATCTGAACAGCGTATTAAAACTGCACTGTGGACAGAACGCAATCCTATTCAGAGCAGCCGAGCTGACAGAGCTTTGGCAGAGGCGGGGTCAGGAATGCTGGAAGCTCGTGTCTGCTCCTCTCCATTTCTCTTGGCCTAAGATGCTCTGATTTTACCAGCACTGAAATATTAAAAAAAAAAAAAACCATATGTGTGAGACAAGCCATAAAACCTCCTCCTTAGGCCAAACCGTGTGTGTCTAACGCAGCCCCACTTGGGCAAGAAGGGTTCCCAGGCACAATCACCAGAATCAAAAGGTGGTTTTCTTGGATGTGGGCAAATCTCACTTTAATTGCAAATGGCTTCATTTACAGCACATTCAATAATGAACAAACAGGAGAGCTGTGACTTTTGAACATGTGACTATATAAAAGTCTCTTGAAATTCAGGTAGTCAAGATAAGGGCATTTCACAAGGAAGCACCCCTGCCACCTCCCGTCTTTCCGAAGACCGTTTTATACTTATTTTAAAAGATGACAAGGCGTATTCAGAAGTTCAAAGTAGTAGGATGTGCCTCGCAGGGAGAGAAGAAAACCTTTTTTCAGATTGTTGGGTAGATACATATCAGCAATTCCACTTGACAAAGGCTGATGGAGGTCCTCCCTGAGTCAGGCTAGGACAGAACACTAAGTGAAAGGGGGCTCTGAGCGGGGATGGGAAGGAAACTGCGAGAAAGGGAGAACCTGATACCACACAGTACCAACCAGTTCCCCTCTAACACTCCACGCCGTGACCCCAAATGTGGGTGCACAAAAGCAGCCACCAGGGTGGTGACTGACTGTCCTCTCTGCCGGGAATTGACAAAAGGTCTCAATTTAGCCCGTGGACAAAATCCTTGACCAGCGAACCCAAACTGTCACTGAACTTAAATCATAAAGGATCTAAGGAAATTCTTGTTTTATTTATGTGTATATTTGGACTCCTTACACGATTCCTCTTCTCCTAAGGGTTTGTTCTATACACTGGAATGGCCTAAGAGAAGCACTGTATAATTCTGATTTTATTTTACGCTTTCAGAAGAGAAAGGAGGGAACGGAGAGAACAGTGTCACAAATTCTTCAACTCTGGGGCTCAGGACGTACAACAGACTCCTCGGACAGAAGGTTCATCCGGATTGTTGGCTAGTTTCAATGCCGAGGAAAGCCTAGGGGAGCCCACCGCACTCGCACATAAAGAATTCTACAGTTACTCTATCATAGTGCTCTAGCTAAGCATATGTTTCAAACTACAGAGAGTCTCAACTTAACATCTAAAATTTTAAATTGTAGCATTTCAGCAACAAATAAGCTCAGAGAGCTCGTCTCAGAAGTAAAACTGAAGAACTATTGCTCTGATGTATGGAAGTCAAGCTGTCGCTCTCAGCTACGCCCCACTTCCAGGCTTAGGCAGACACGTAAGGTGGTGGCGGCTCCTTGGTGGCGCCATTCACAGTGGCATCATCGTACGGGGGTAAGAGCACCTGGGAAGAAGAAAAGACAGGGTTAGTGTTTAAAGGTGCACACACATTCCCCTGAGCTTTAATTTTTTTTTTCTTTTTTTTTTTTTTGGTACGCGGGCCTATCACTGTTGTGGCCTCTCCCGTTGCGGAGCACAGGCTCCGGACGCGCAGGCTCAGTGGCCACGGCTCACGGGCCCAGCCGCTCCGCGGCACGTGGGATCCTCCCAGACCGGGGCACGAACCTGCGTCCCCTGCATCGGCAGGCGGACTCTCAACCACTGCACCACCAGGGAAGCCCCCTGAGCTTTAATTTTAATTGGACTTTTCCCATAACCTGTACCAATATCAATTTTCCAGCAAGTGGCTAGACTTTGATGAGAGACTTTTTGAATCCTTAAAGAAGCAGAGGGAAGAGACTTTTGGACCTTTCTGAGTTTTCCAAACCGTGTCCACTTGTACCTGGATGTCACAGTGCCTGGCGGGTCCAAAGGGCTGTGCCTCTAGGACAAGGAAGGAGGCGGTGGTGGCTCTGAAGAGGAAAAAAGGCTGCAGGGTGATGTGTATCTGTGTACACTCAAATAGGGCAGGCGCCTGGTTGACCAAGGGGCCCCTCATGGTGATGCCTGAGCAGTGGACTGGGAAACACAAGGGCTTTGGTACCAACCTGGACTCAAAGCAGGGCTCAGCCACATCTGATCAGCAACACCATGGGTAGGTTGTTAGCTAACCTCAATATCTATGCCTGCACAATCGGGATAGCTGAGAATTAGAGGTCTATAATACCTAACATACTGTGTGATACACACCTGACATGGCAGATGTTATCTGTAAAAGGCTAGAGAGGAACAAGTAAGTATCAGCATTAAGTTGATGAATAATGTTTCTGTTCACACTTCAAGTATAAAAACAATTGCATGTAATTGTTTATGAACCGTCAACCTAAAAAAACGCTGGCTGACTTTGGCTTCCTTGAGTAGTTACAAAACAGAGAGAATATCAACTCGATATGATTAGCCTTTATTCAGTCAACTAACGCTTATTATACACCTACTATGTGACAGTTCCTGCCCTTAGGAAATCAGAGATGAGATGAGTTAAACCTTACTCAGCTCGGGCTTCCCTGGTGGCACAGTGGTTAAGAATCCACCTGCCAGTGCAAGGGACACGGGTTTGAGCCCTGGTCCAGGAAGATCCCACGTGCCGCGGAGCAGCTAAGCCCGCAAGCCACAACTACTGAGCCTGCGCTCTAGAGCCCACGAGCCACAACTACTGAGCCCGCATGCCTAGAGCCTGTGCTCCACAACAAGAGAAGCCACTGCAATGAGAAGCCTGCGCACCACAACGAAGAGTAGCCCCCGATCACCGCAATTAGAGAAAGCCCACGCACAGCAATGAAGACCCAACGCAGCAAAAATAAAATAAATTAAATAAATAAATTAAAAAACAAAACAAAACCAAAAAAAACACCCAGCTCAAGGGCTTTGTGGAAGGAGAAAGAATATTCACAAATGAAATGGAAAACAAAACCACCATTTTGTTACTTTTTCTATTACGGACATTAACTTAAAGTGGTAAATGGTTATCAATTTCATGACTTTTCATTTACTTATCCCTTTAGGGAGGACACTAAAATTCTCTTTTCAAGTTTCTGTTCTAAGTTTTTGTCCTACACTACTCCCCCCCCCCCATACACACACACATACCCTCTCTAACTCAACACAGTTCACTACTTAGTTTTCTCTTCTTCCAGTCTTAGAGCTCCTGTCGGGCTGAAGCCCTGTCTTACTTAACCCCAGGATTGGGCCCAGGGCCTATTTACTAGCTGGAACTCAGAAGATGTCAGTCACATAAATGAGTGAGGTATCATTTAGGCTGGCCCTTGGAGACTGTACGGTTGGTGCTGGGGCAGGGGTGGAGCCTGGCATTCTAGGCAGGGGGCATCTGCATGGTTAGGGTCCAATCAGGAGACAGAAACCACCCAGTGGTTTGAACAGAGAAAGTTTAAAAAAGAATTATTAACAGGGGATTGGAGGTATGGAGAACTAACTAAGGGGGAAAAAAGAGAACTCTAACAGATATTAGTGCTGAGCGAGGGTACTCAAGAAAGGAACAAACATGGAAAGCGTTCGCCTCCCTAAGGCTGGGAATCAGACACTGTTGGCTCAACCCACTGGATGGTAGAAGGCCAAGCTAGTGAACCACCTGCTGAGACACGGCTGCAGAGGTGCTGTTCACGGGGAGAGGGAGGTGCCACCTGCCCTGGAAACTGCCTGAGATGGAGGTGCGCTGGGAAGGCCGTCAGGAAGAGGGAGTGCCGGTGCCGCTGCTCCGGGGGCCGCGGCCAGCAAGATCTGGATGCTGTACTACACACACAGACCGGAGAAGAAAACACTGTCCTCCTCCAGAGCACTCTGCCCACAAGGCCAGATGGCGGAGTGGCTGGCAAAGGGGAGACTGTCACAAGGCCAGTTCCAAGTAGGCCGACCTGCGAACGTGGGACCTGCACAGCAGGAAGCGGGTAACTGGCTCAGCAAGACACGAGGACGCCAACGGGCCTGAGAATAGCTCCCCAAAGAGGCGGTGATGCTGCCCCTGTGTTCGTATCAGGCGTTACCCAATCAGAGTCAGGGCCAATGTTCGGCTGCTGGTGGTGCTAGAATGGAAGGAGCCTCCAGGGCACGTTCAGTACAGGACGCCAGTCCAAGACCAGGAAGCATTCCTGTGTGCTCCCCACAGAACGAAACCATATGCTCTGCACCCAACAAGTCAGCACCTACCGAGGACGCAGAGGGCGCTGGGTCGTGCCCACACACACCGGAACACACCTCGCTGTCTGCTGAGGAACTCACACCCTGGAGAGGGCACAGATGGGCGCAATGGTTAAGACTGAGCGTGATCAACTTGTGGGGGTAGATGAGATGTGAAAGCACAGACAGGGACAACTGATTTAGGCCGGAGGGCAGGGACGGTCCTCAGGAGGACACGTTGAATCAGGCAGAGAGGAAAGAGGACAGCACTGCAGGTGGGGAGGCAGGAGCACGGGCAAAAGGAGGGAAGCTGGAGGGAGAGCTCCTTCTGGGAACCGAGGGGTTGTGATGTGAATGCTTCGGGGAGAACGTGGTGTAGAAGAGGCGGGAAAGACAGGCAAAGGCCAGGACATGGAGAGGGCCTTGAGTCCACCTTAAGGAGCTTTTCCAGTCTTTGGCAGCAGTGTCTTCACTAGGAAGCCTACAAGTCCCAGCTCGAGCTGAGGAACAAAGTGTATTCTCTACACCAAAGCCACAGCCCTGGCCTCTGCGTCTGCACATCTGACTCAAGGACTGAGCCTCCAGCACCCATGTGTGCGCACGTTAGATGCGGTAACTTATAACCAGCAGAAAGAGCTGTGATCAGCAAGAGAAACATTTGATTTTGCATGACTGAGTGTCAGCATTATGCTCCCCAACCTCATTGAACAATTAGCTGATTCCTATCTGTCATTATCCTTGGAGAAGTGACCCTAAAGCACAGTGGAGCTACTTAAAAGGGAGTGAAATCAGCCATCACATCCAATTTACTTTTCTCCCTGAGCAAAACGTAACACTCAAATTCTCCAAAATGTTCAGATGATTAAACACAAAATTTTCTTTAAAAAGAAGAAAAAAGTCCTGCACATTTGCCTTTTGCTTGTTAAAAACTTATTTTCACGGTAGGCTTGGCTATTTATTTTCAAACTTGTTTTAAAGTTTCATTTCGAATCATTAACATCCTAATGGCTTTTTCTCTCAAACATTCTATTGCCTTGGACCCTTTAACCAAAGTCAAGATGCCTGGTGAAGACATTCTCCTTTCACTAAGATTCTGACACCCTCAGGCCTGTCTTCACCTCCCCATTACCACATACTAAATGCTGACCATAAAAATACTCGTCACAGAGCACTTCATGCTCCTTGAACTACTTTTATTATTTTTTAATTTAATTAATCAATTAATTTATTTTTGGCTGCATTGGGTCTTCGTTGCTGCACATGGGCTTTCTCTAGTTGCGGCGAGCGGGGGCTGCTCTTCGCTGTGGTGCACGGGCTTCTCATTGCGGTGGCTTCTCTTGTTGCAGAGCAAGGGCTCTAGGTGCGTAGGTTTCAGTAGTCGTGGCATACGGGCTCAGCAGTTGTGGCTCGCGGGCTCTAGAGTGCAGGCTCAGTAGTTCTGGCGCACGGGCTTAGCTGCTCCGCAGCACATGGGATCTTCCCGGACCAGGGCTCAAACCTGTGTCCCCTGCGTTGGCAGGCGGATTCTTAACCACTACACCACCAGGGAAGTTCTCTGAACTACTTTCAATGAAAAGTTCTCCAAACGGAATTGGTTTTAAATTCTGAAGTGACAGTGTCATCTTTTTTTATTATCTAAATGATGTTAATTTTTAATGATGATTTCAAGGAAGGGTTGGTGAAGTCAGGATTGCCATACTGTTTGTATTACAGTCTGTTAATACTGACTAAAAACACTTGCTACTGTCCTTTTCTTCTAATATCAATGAAGTACTTGGAAATCGGAGAAAATAACTATAGGGTCAATTAAGATAGAATTTGCCAATTAAGATGCCATACAAAACTGATTAAAACACACTGATTTTGGGCTTCCCTGGTGGCGCCGTGGTTGAGAGTCCTCCTGCCGATGCAGGGGACGCAGGTTCGTGCCCGGGTCCGGGAAGATCCCACATGCCGCGGAGCGGCTGGGCCCGTGAGCCATGGCCACTGGGCCTGCGCGTCCGGAGCCTGTGCTCCGCAACGGGAGAGGCCACAACAGTGAGAGGCCCGCGTACCGAAAAAAATAAAAATAAAAATAATAAAAAAAAGTAAAACACAATGATTTTGACATTTTTAGAAGCTGGCATTTAGTTAAGCCCAGTTTTTTATTTTAAGAACTTTAATCATTCACAATGAATGACCAGGACTTCCCTGGTGGCACAGTGGTTAAGAAATCACCTGCCAATGCAGAGGACACGGTTTCGATCCCTGGTCCTGGAAGATCCCACATGCCACGAAGCAACTAAGCCTGTGTGCCACAGCTACTGAGTCTGCGCTCTAGAGCCCACGAGCTACAACTACTGAGCCCAAGCACCTAGAGCCCGTGCTCCGCAACAAAAGAAGCCACCGCAATGAGAAGCCCGCGCACCGCAACGAACAGTAGCCCCTACTCGCCACAACTAGAGAAAGCCCATGCACAGCAACGAAGACCCAACACAGCCAAAAAAATAAATAAATAAAACAATGAATGACCAAAAAATAATCTCTGAGGACTAAAATTATAGGTCATGTTCTCCTTCGCTGTCTGGTAAACAGCAGCTACTCAATGAGTAGATAAACACAAATGCGTTATATATCTCAGCCACGCACCACTTTACTTCAAGCAATATTCAATACAACCAAAACTCTAATCGAAGTACAGACCCTTGGAGTTTGTCTTAATAGGATCTCAACCACAGAGTGACTGATGGTGGAACTCTCTTCCACACAGATGGAAAATCCCTCTTGTCAATGACCCCAGAAGGGCATCTGTTCATTAGGAAGATTAGCATCCATCTATATATAGTATCTCTTAGGAGCTCTTATGCTAGGTGACATGTGCTGGTGGGAGAGCAGCTCAGCATTCATTTCAATTCAATTCAACAAATGTTCGAGGGAAACTTCATTCCCAGCTATATCAACATACAGAACAGTTGGAGGGACAAATAAATTAACATCAAAGGCTGCAAAATGTAATACCCTGGAATAGAAGTGATTCCAACTTGCCATAAATCTGCAAGCCATTAAAATTTGGAAAACTAATTCCATCAAATAGTAGGAAATAATAAAACGCTCAAGAGGAAAGAACTACTTATTGGGAAAAATAAGAAATGTTTGAATACTATGGTTAGAGTTTTACTGTAATATCAGAGTTAAGGCACTAAAGGCTTATTTGGAATTGTACAGTTTGCTAGGACTACATTACATGTAAGTCACATAAATGTCTTCAGACATTCACAAAATTACGTGCCAAATTTTACGTGTGTGCATTTATTTTCCAGGGGAGGGTGTTCAGAGCTCTCATTAGATTCTCAAAGAGCCATCTAGAGATTCTGGGGTCCAGGACTGGGGGGTGGGGGGGAGGGCAGTACAGGGCACAAGGTAAATTGCACCAGAAGTCTGTCCACTGGCCCCATATCCTAATAAGGGTGAGGTAAGTTAAAATGAAATCAAGGCCCAGGATGACAGCTGTGTGGCACCTCATCCACCTTGGAGCAGGAGAAGCTCCAGCAAAGGAGGAGGACTGACCGGTTATCTCACAGAGTCAAACATTTGGAAAACATTGATAGGTAATTGACAGATCTGGGAGATAGGGGTGAGGTAAAAGGTCAAAAGCTCGGCAGCTGAAAAAACAAGGCAAATGTTTGCTCGAGGAAAACAAAAATTGTACAAAAAAGGGAATGTACATGACAGAGCTGTGCACAGAACAATAGTCACATAATCAAGGGAAACATTAACTGGTGATGTAACCAGAAAATCTGATGTGACTGTATTGGGTGGATGAAAGCAGTAGAGAATATGGGGAGGAGAGTAAAAGTTCAATTCTATTCAACACCAGGAAGTCAAAAGGTATCTCAAATTGATCATCGAAAAATTAGTAACACAGACATATTATTTTAAAATATGTAGGTAGGGCTTCCCTGGTGGCGCAGTGGTTGAGAGTCCGCCTGCCGATGCAGGGGACACGGGTTCGCGCCCCGGTCCGGGAAGATCCCACATGCCGCGGAGCGGCTGGGCCCGTGAGCCATGGCCACTGAGCCTGCGCGTCCGGAGCCTGTGCTCCGCAACGGGAGAGGCCACAACAGTGAGAGGCCCCCGTACCGCAAAAAAAAGAAAAAATAAATAAAATAAAATATGTAGGTAATGGAGGTAAATACAAGAAACAAGTAAGAGTTGACAGTGTTTACAGCTGGGGTGAAAAGTGGAGGATAGTCACGAGAATGGCAGAGGACCACTGAGAAATAAATCTTGGGAATTCCCTGGCAGTTCAGTGGTTAGGACTCAGCGCTTGCACTGCTGAGGGCCCGGGTTCAATCCCTGGTCAGAGAACTAAGATCCTGCAAGGTGCAAGGAAAAAAAAGAGGGAGAAAAATAAAACTTTCACTAGCATGATTTTTAGCTATGTACATGTAATGATGTGTTAAAAATAAAAGTGATATTTTAAAAATAAAAGAATAATCACGGCAGTCTTGAAGGAAAGAAGTCAGTCATCAAGGGGCAACTTTCAACCTGAGGGCGGTGGGCAGGCTCATAGCTACCTCATTCCTCTTGCTTCTTGGCTGGTGGGTGACATGTGTGTTCGCCGTGAGCCCCTGCAGGGGTCTGGAAAACGCTCCTAACTTGCCCAAGATGCCCCTCTCTACGCCGGGAGGGGTGGTGGGGGCTGGGCTCGTGCAGTTGAGACGCTAACAAAGCAGCCAGGGAGCGCCTCGCAGATGGAGGTCCCTGCCTAGGAGGTGAAACGTGTTTTCACGGAGCAGCTGGTCAGGACCTGGCCCCTTGCCTGCTTGAGACTCTCCTCCAGACCTGTGAGACCCCACCCGATCTAGGGTGCCCCAAATACCAATGGAAACTAGAGAACTACGATGCCACGAGGGGCCCCCAGGATACCTGCTCTTCACGCCACTCATGCCCAGGCCAACAGCAGCCCAGTGTCTGGCTCTCTCCTGTCTCATTTATTTCCATGACTCCCTAGCACGGCAAGTTCATTACCAATCTGACTCCTTTTCCCTATGATTTTTCCCTCCTCAAATGTTCTTCTTTCTTTGTATGTCACTCCGTACAAAGCCCAAACAACCCCAAGCTCATGTTAAAATCACTTCCAACATGGAGATCTGAAATAGTCTAGCCTCGATTACTCTCTTCTCCTCTGAGTTATGCTGTGCAATTGCAGTATGACAAATTAATTTTTTAAATAAAAACACCAGTTAGATATTTCCATATTCTTTATAGATAACATGAAGTCGTAACACTAGAAATGGCAGTAACTACAGTACAGCACTCTGAACTCAGACACAAAACCACTCTCTTAAAGCACTTACATAACTGGCTTATCAATTAAATTATAGGCTATCTTGTACTATTATTAACTGTCTTGTAAACATTTACCTTTCTCCTCTCCAAAAAGTTTCTAAAAGGCAAGAGTCTTACACTTCCATAGTCCTTTCTTAGCACTGGTTTTTAGACAGAGGTGTGTCCAAATTTGAGTCCTATCATTTCAGCTCTATGGCCACGGTCAAATTCTAGAGGCAATATGGGGTGGGGGGAGTCAAACTGAAATGAGACATGGGTTCAAATTCCAGCTGTGACGTAGCAACCCTGGGGTCCTGAGAAGTTAGTAAATCTACCTGAACTTCAGCTTCCACACTTATAAAATGGAGACCACGATGGATACTCCTCAAAAGACTGTCGTAAGGATGTAAGGGAGGCGCCATACCTAATGCACCAAGGACAGGCTGAGCACTTGAGCACTCAATAAGTGGCAGCAATTCTCCAACTGCAGCAAGAAAACCAACGCGGTATGATTGTCCAACTAGTTCAACTACACACCTTCCTTAAGAAAGCGACACCAGTAAACACTACTCACAAATTGATTCATGTGGGTCAGAAAAGGAGTTCCTCTTCCCTCTCAGGTGGCTGCAGGAAGTGTAAGAGGCTAACCATTGAAGCTGCTCTGAGCCTAACTCTTCCTTAGCAAAAGTAACTGAATGATGAGAAAGGAGACAAAGTGGACACCATTTCTACCGCAGGCTGCAGGTCTGCGGAGCTGTGGGCACCTCTCACATAGTTATAGTTCTAAAAGCCAAAGTGAGTGTGGTTGAAACACCATGTCCGTCCATTCACTCCTCACCCCAGGACACCCGAGCAGCCCCCAGAGGGCAGCTGCTGTACCAGCTGCCGGGGAGGCGGAGATGGAAGGCTGGAGGATGCCCATCCCAGGAGTGGGGGAGAGCGCACGTGAACTGTCCCAAGAGACCGAGAAACACCTGTAAAGGTGTAGGTGGTTTGCTTTAGTTAGAGACCTGGGTGCGTGAGTCGAGATTACAAGGGATGAGCCTGGAACAACAGGCGAGCAATACCAGGAAGTGAAAATTTCTTCTTTAACAACCAGCCGTCCTCCCCAGCGTGAGGGGGATGGGAGCTTTGGTGATGTCCATGTGTCAGAGCCTCCCGTGGGCATACACAGGTGTGTTTTTACAAAACCAATTGCCCTTCTCTCCCCCTAAAGCACGGACAAATAAAATACCACTATAGGGCTTCCCTGGTGGCGCAGTGATTAAGAATCTGCCTGCCAATGCAAGGGACACAGGTTCGAGCCCTGGTCCGGGAACATCCCACACGCTGCGGAGCAACTAAGCCCGTGCGCCACAACTACTGAGCCTGTGCTCTAGAGCCCGCAAGCCACAACTACTGAGCCCACGTGCTACAACTACTGAAGCCCGTGCGCCTAGAGCCTGTGCTCCACAACAAGAGAAGCCACAACAGTGAGAAGCCTGCGCACTGCAACGAAGAGCAGCTCCTGCCCCACCGCAACTAGAGAAAGCCCACGCACGGCAACAAAGACCTAACACAGCCAAAAATAAATAAATAAGTTTATTAAAAAAAATAAAATACCACCATAAATGGAGACGTCTTTTTCCTTTTTTTTTTTTTGGCTCCTTTGTGGGGCAGTGGGTAGGAAGCAAGGGGCACAGTATTCATGAGAGCACAATAGCTCACGAGACCCACGACTGTTAACACAATCAGTAACAGTCCCTCAAAGCTGCTTCACAATTAAGATGAACTTGGCAGGATGAAGTTATCACTCCACTCCCTTCTCTGGCCTCAAGAAAATATCAGAACGCAAGACAGCATAGCTGAGACCGATGTTGTTACAGGGATAATCCTAAAGCTGTCCTTATTTATTCAAAGGACAAAAAAAAAGCAAACCATTGGTAAACTGAGATTTTAAATACTACCCCGCAAGTCACAAATGACTGTCATAGAGCAAAGTGGAGTGACATCACAGTTGAGAAATGCTAAAGTTATAAACAGCAGATCCCCTGAAGACTTTTAAATCCAGGGATGACAAAACCAGATTTATGTTTTAGATCCATCTGACAGCAACAGAGAGAAAAAACTGAAGAGAAAGTAGAGTTCAAGGCTAGAGGCTAAAAGCCTGACTCTAACAAGTTTAAAGATGACCCCTCAGTTACAGGCTTGGGTGATTAAGTGGACATTGCTACCATTCACTAGAATCTAAGAAAAGAAGCAGATACGGAAGAAACGGAGTGAGCTCTGCAGTGTGATCCTCTCTGGAGATGACCACAGGATGACTGGGGACATCGGCACGGAGTTGATCTGGGTCACAAAATCTAAGCTACTTCCTTCAACTCAGTAAAAAAAAAAAAAAGAGAGCAAGACAAATGATTTGTTAAATACTGTTCATTCATTTCATCAACAAATGCTGGTCGTACTATGTACCAGGCACTGAGGATACCACACCACTGACACTTGTAAGGTCCGAGCCAGCAGACAGCTTATGTGCTAGGGGAGGAGTCTGATAAACAGAGTTTTTCTTCCATGGCGAAGTGCAGAGCTTCTCAACCGGTGTCCATTCACAACAGTGTGCCATACAAACGCTGCAATTTTCTGTTTGCCACCATGTTGAGAAGACTGGGGTACTCTGGGGTAGTAGCCGAGAGCGTGGACTGTGGAGTCAACCGTGTGGGCCGACAAACTTCCCAACTCGGAGGCCTTGGGCCAGTCACTTCTTTAAGCCTCAGCTTCCTCATGTATAAATGGGGACGACACCAGTCTGTCTCACAAGGTTAATGAAATGAATAAGCCAAGTACTGTGCTTATTATTAGCAGGCACTAAGGCTCAACAAGTCTGAATTTTATTCCATACGTTTGTGAAAGGATGAGATGGCTTGCTGTATTGATCAGGATACAAAATAAAACAAATGAATGTTAAAATGACCCAGAAATAAGGCAAAATAGAAATTTTTGGGGTTAGCAAGTTTTTATTTCTATATATGGATGGATGGATACATATATACATATTTTGACAAATAAGTATAGAGAGAGAGAGGGAAAGAGGTTAAGTAAGGGGTGTGTGTGTGTGTGTGTGTGTGTGTGTGTTACTTTTTTTTCTGGCAGTAAACTAAAACAGGACTTTATAGAATGGATCTTTGTACAAAAGATAGTTTCTTATCTTTGCATAAGAGCTTTAGCTGCGGTTTTTCAACACGTTAGCAACTATTTTGCAAGTGAATTATTCTCTTATTGATTTCCACTATAGTTTGTTAAATATAAGCTGGATTTAGAACTACTGGCAAAATAATAAATACAGGAGAATGAAAACTTTCTCAGGAAAAAAAAATCCTTATAAAAAGGACCAAAAGATTAGGTGCTGCTCTTTGCCATTCCACTTGCAGGAGGGGAAAGCTCTATGCAGGCCCTAAGTAGGGTTATTAAATCCCTTGGGATGGTTCAAACAGTTGTCCTACAAACACCTAGAAAACTCAGCTTAAATTGCCACGAAGGCAGGGGTCTGTGAACGATATGGGCCAAATCTGGCCTGCTGCCTGTTTTTTTGTATGGCCTGAGGGCTCAGAATGGTTTTTACATTTTTTAAAAGAAAGACGTTTCGTGATGTGTGAAAATTATATAAAAGTCAAACTTCAGTGCAACACAGCCACGCTTGCTTGTGTATGTATTTTCTACAACTGCTTTCACACGACAACAGCAGGGGTGAATAGCTATGACAGAGACCATATGGCCCACAAAGCCTAAAATATTTACTATCTGGCTTTTACAGAAAACAGTTTGCCTCCAGCTGAACGAAGGAAAAGCATTACCCTGAATTCTGACCTTGGAAGATGTGATAATATCAGATGTGAAAGTACAAAGCCCCAAAACAATCGTGTCATTTAGAGGCACTTGAATCTTCCCATGGTCCATTTAAATTAATCCCAAGTAGCCAAAATATTTTTTTCCTTTACCATTTGTTACACCCCTAATAGTCTACAATGTACCTTGTTTAAAACAGGCAGCATTTACATTGACACCACATTTGCCTACTTAGATGTGAGCTTCCTTTACTCGGGCCAAACAGGAAAGGGGAGATAGGTGAACCATGAATCTCCAAGATTAACTGAAATAGCCATCTGGGCATTTGCGATAGGATCATCGCAAACAGGAAGTTTGGGCTTAACTTTTTTTTTTTTTTTTTTTGCTGTACGCGGGCCTCTCACTGTTGTGGCCTCTCCCGTTGCGGAGCACAGGTTCCGGTCGCGCAGGCCTAGCGGCCATGGCTCACGGGCCCAGCCGCTCTGCGGCATGTGGGATCCTCCCAGACCGGGGCACGAACCCATGTCCCCTGCATCGGCAGGTGGACTCTCAACCACTGCGCCACCAGGGAAGCCCGCCTGGGCTTATCTTTAAGGCATTTAGAATAACTGTTTCCAAACTTTTAAAATAATTCCACCTATAATATACACCAGTAAACACACACATACACATAACCATTTATTCCTGATTCTAATGTACACATTTTTGCACATTTTAACGTCTGAATTTAGGCTGTGCCTTGTAACTAACAGCACCTAACAATAAGAAGCACCTAAGATAATGGTGCAATTTACAACCAATGGTATCTTGTACTCAATTCAACACACCAGGAGTCCGGAAGAACGAAAACAAATTTGGAAGATCCTAGTGAAACCTTCCCCCACCTACAGAAGGAATAATTTCCAAAGACAAATAAGGTGGAAAGTAATTGTATCCTCAATTCACTGAAGAACCAGTATAAACTGTCCTCACCTGATTTTATAGGAGGAAGTCATTATTTCCCTTAAGTCTCAGCAGAGAAGCTACTCAAGTTCTCTCACAGATTATACTTACAATATAGAATTCTTATTTCAAATCTTCCGTATTGGGTCAAAAATCCTCAGTGGTGAGATATTTGGGCAGGAAACACCAAAATAATACCGTGGCCCAAATTGAAAGCTAAGATGCACTAAAATATCTAATGTTCAAATAAATATATCTAAAGTAACTATATTTAAAACTATATAACTTTATCAAAATCAGTATCTTAAGAGCTACATTTTTATCTAAAATAAAAATATATAACTATTGAGGAAGTAGAGGGAATGCCCTATCACAGGCATCTCAGCTGCTTCCTGTCCCCCAAGCCTGAATGTGCTGTGCCACCTACTGTGCACATCTCTTCTGGGATGGGGGTTCTACCCTGTGTGTTGCACGGGCTGCCAACCAGGCCGTGCTCAGCTGACTGTGCTCAGTGGCTGCCAGGGTACTTTGGCTGGAAGGACTGCTCAGAACCTCAGACTCCCGTTTTACCTGTTCTCCTTCCCCACACACTTCCCTCCCTCGAATTAATGGAAAGGGACAGATATCTTCTGCTTTGTTTTCTAGTATTCAAGAAATCAATCGCGTAACTTCCTATTACCATCTAATCTGTTGTCTGCAAGCTTTGCTTTCTCATAGCTGTAACTGTAACACAAACTTCTATATTCTTTTGAAGCGTCGTAAGCCTTTCCTCTGCTGTTGCACTGCTCATAATTTTTATGGCAATAAGGAGATTTTATCAAGTGGGCATACCCCTATTTAATCAAACTGGTTCCCAACTACTAGACAGTGAAATTGGATACTTTTGCTGTTAAAAAACAATGCCACATGAATATCTTAAACACGGTTCTTTTTTACTACTTCCTTAAGATATATTCCCAGAAACTTTCTTAGAATGTTGAAAAATAAAATTCAATGTCTCCTTTGTCCCTAGAGTAAAATCAACACGGATTCTATTTTGGACATGTGGGATAAAATAAGTCAAGTGCTGAGTGTGTTTTAAAGTAAAACACAATGAAAATAGAGGGTGATTTTATAATTGATTCCCTGCAAAGCTACTCTAAATTTTTCTTACTTGCTATTATAGGAAGATTACAATTGAGCAATTGATTAATATCCTTTATTCATGTTCACAGTGAAAACTGGGTCTATTTGAACTGTTCTTCCAGAACTTTTAGGTGTCAATTATCTATGTGTTGGTTTGACCGCTCCAGTTGTTCTCTGGATGAAATAACTCGAAACTTATATGGGTCAGAGATAATTTCCATCAGATTAGTATATTTTTTTCAAAAGCTGTATTTTACTGAAGAAGGGAAAGAAACACGAGCTGAGTTAACATCGCACACTGTCAGCTTGCAGCGTGGAATACGTTAAAGCAGGGGAAACGCTTTCCAGAGGAAATCTCAGCGGGCATCCAGCCCAATCTTATCCACGATGCTTTTCTATCAGAACCAACAGACAAGTCTGTCTGAAGCCACGTGCCCATATGAAGCTATTAGGAAAATGCGTGGGGCTGAGTTACAGAAGGGAGGGCTATCTAACACAACAAGGGAACTACAAGGACCTACTGTATTGCTCAATTATGTAACAACCTAAATAGGGAAAGAACTTGGAAAAAAATAGATATATGTATATGTATGTATGTATGAATGAATAAATAAGTAAGGCAGCTGCCTTGGTGTCACCAAGTTTACTTCTAACTTTTCTTCCACCTCTTTTTTTTTTTGCGGTATGCGGGCCTCTCACTGTTGTGGCCTCTCCCGTTGCGGAGCACAGGCTCCGGAAGCGCAGGCTCAGCGGCCATGGTTCACGGGCCAAGCCGCTCCGCAGCATGTGGGATCCTCCCGGACCGGGGCACGAACCCGTGTCGCCTGCATCGGAAGGCGGACTCTCAACCACTGCACCACCAGGGAAGCCCTTCCACCTCTTTCTTTAATCCACCCTCCCATTCCTTCCCCTGAGCTAGAGAGCAAAAATAAGCAAACAAAACGAAGTCTCACTGTTTTGGAAGTTTGTGACTTGACTTGAGAAGAATCATCAAAATGAATTACTTTCCTGCTTCACTGCTGCTTGTCCTGGTCAATGCCCCGCCAGCAGCAACAGGGAAGAACACCCAGCCCTGGCGGCAGTCTGCACAGATGACAGTCTAGGAGGAGGGTGGCGGGTAAAGAAAGACCGGAGCCAGGCTGCGAAGGTTGTGATCCCCTCTCCACTCCCCGGGCATGTACCAGCTGTGTGACCATGGGAAGGTACCCACTTGGTAATTTCCTCTTTTGTACCCAAGGATCTACTTCAAGGACTCTTGTGAGACTGAGTTCATATACATAAAGCCCGCACCGCAGAGCCTGGCAGATGGCAACCACTACCTAAGTGTCTGGGGAGAAACCCCCAGTACAGAAAGCTACAGAGCGGGAGACAGGACAGATGCAGAGAAGAGCGAAACCTCACCAAAGTTCTTCAGCGCTTGGCTGGATGACACTTGTGGGAACACCACTAAGGAGATGAGAGAGGGTCAGTTAACTTTCAAGGTCTGGTCCTACCATTCAGGTGAGTGATTTAACGTTTCAAGTCACAGTCACAGACCAGACACGTCCTGGGGCTTCATGCTCACTCTGTGGCCCCTCACTATCAACTATCGCTGCTACGTCTGACAGCCCTCTTCAAATCCTCTCCCTCTTCCTCAGGCCCTCTGCATCAGAACTGCATCGTCTTCATCACTGTAGTGATCTGGACTACGGAAACGGTCTCCTGGCTGCTCTCTCTGCTTATCTGGGATGTTACCCAGTCTATATCAAAACCTCTCACATTTTTTAAATTAAAAAAAAGCAAAAGCTTAAATCATACAAACTACTAAATTACAAGTGAAAAGAGATATTGAGGTATTATGAATAAGATGTCTCTCTTGGGGCTTCCCTGGTGGTGCAGTGGTTGAGAGTCCACCTGCCGATGCGGGGGACACGGGTTCGTGCCCCGGTCCAGGAGGATCCCACATGCCGCGGAGCGGCTGGGCCCGTGAGCCATGGCTGCTGAGTCTGTGCGTCCAGAGCCTGTGCTCCGCAACGGGAGAGGCCACAACAGTGAGAGGCCCGCGTACCGCAAAAAAAAAAAATGTCTCTCTTGTATTCCAGTACTTACTAGGCCAGAAGCTTCAGAGCCAATAACTCACAGGCTGGAGTTTCAAATCCTCTACGGACCCCCTGGTTCATACAGGCAGGTGACAGTGGTGAAAGGTCTGTTTTGTGAGGTATGTTTAACATACATGAATCTGAAATGCCCAGGACTGAAGGAGATCTTCAGAGCCAGCCTCGTTACCGCCTTTAAACGAAGCCTTCCTCACATAGTTTCCGAAAATCAGTTATGACTTTTCTGAAGAATCTGCAAGATGATGACTATACATTCACCTTGGTAACAGTCTAGTTTCTCAGGTATGAAGGAACTTCTGAAGTCTAAAAACTCTCTCCTGCTATCAATTTAGTTCATTCCCTCCCCTTCTGTCTCTGGCGGTGGGATGTGGGAAAAGAATAAACACAACTCATGTCACCTAGTCAAGAACTTGTTTCTAATAGCATGTAATCTATGCCTAGGAAGTAATGAACAAACTCATTTTTAAAAGCAGCAGGAGGGAAAAAAAAAAACAATGGAATTTTTTATGCACAATTTTTGAAAGTCATTGAGACGACTACTAAATAAATCCACCCCACCTCCAACCCTTCTCAGTCAACTGAGAGTGTTTTGTGGCTTTCTGACAGCCCAAGGTCAGCCTTAATTAATCGCAGCCTCTCAGGGATATCTACAGGGAAATGACTGCTGGGGAGATAATCTGGCCTTCACCAGGTCACTGACTTTTTTCTTAACTGTGTTTTTCAAGCAGTCAGGATCAAAAGGCAGCCCCACACAACAAAACACTTTTTTTTTTTTGCCATGTGGCTTGTGGGATCTTAGCTCCCCGACCAGGGGCTGAACCTGGTCTCAGGCAGTTTAAGTCCTACCCACCGGACCGCCAGGGAATTCCTGCCAAAACACTTTTTGAAGTCAGAACAATAAACCTGTATATAGTGTTCACCAAGATTAGCACCTGCGATATGATATGGCATAACGGACTCCATGAAGTTTAAAATTTTCCTATTTATCCCTAAATAGCCATTTTCCTACATTGCCCAAGACTATGATCCTTTTATCTGAAATCAGAATTTCGGATACTACTTTGGATAAACATTCATCTCACTGCTTTTAAAGTGCCCCAATTGATTCCCTCCTCATGGATTTAACGCAACACTGGGTACTGCCATGACTGAAGTCTGCACTGGTATTAGCAGATTAAAAGGATTTTTCAAATCTCGATTTGCATAAATTTTAAGGTGAAAGAAATCTGTTTCTACTATTTAGTATTTTAATACATTTTTCCTCTTAAGGCCAGATTTTGATGAAGGTAGGGGAGAGAATGTGGTATTATGTAATATATATCCAGAATCTGATTTCTATTGAAAACAATGTTCTAAAGGGAAGGTTCCATCTCTCTAGGGTACCTAACCGTGTATGGCAGTGACTCAAAGGGACACCTTGGGATATTTTAAATTTCCAAGGAAAACACTAGAAAGCCTGTTAGGTACTACACTAACTACTACTATTAAGTTGTCTGGACCTGACTACTTAATGAAGTAAGCAGCTAGGTATGTCTTCTGGCCTAAGGGCATCATGGAAAAAATACCAAGACCCTAAGAGGCATTATGAACTAACAGAGTTTGTGACCTCTCTGTCTTAAGGCATTTCTTTCAAAGGTTCTTGCTTTGCTTTAGTTAGGAAACTGGAGCAATTAATCCATAGAATGATCTCCAATATATAATAACGCTATCTATTCTCCCTGAGTAGTATCTGGAAAAGTAGATACCTGGCTAATAATATGTGTTAGAGAAGAAAAAAGCAGCACATTTATTTTCTACCAACAAGAGCCCCAGTATCTTTCCACAGAAGTCACCCTGAGACTCTTCAGCCTGGGAGAAAAGCCATCTGGCTTAATACTTGATAGGAAGTGAAAGACACAACGTATCTGTGTGGATTCCCCATAAAGACATGGACAAAAGAGAAACATAACATGATGACCACTATGAGGATCTTAATATAGCTATGGAGACCAGGGAAAATGACAGAACTAGATCATTCCAGGCCCCACTTAGGATCTCAGAGTGAGGCTCCAGTATTTTTTTTTTTTTAATTAGAACTCCTTTGGTTCTTGAACTCCTTTAGTACTAGTCAAAACAACCTTTAAATATGCAGAGCCCTCTTTAAAAAAAAAAAATCTATTCTCCAACCCTAGAAATACAGATTATGGTCTCTACTGAAAGGAAGCAGGGGTCCTTGGAGAAATAGCTGATTCCAGGTGTGGAACAGGATATGAACAAGATGAGCCCAGAACGGCAAGGAGGCGATCACACTACCAGAGTTGTGTAAAAAGACTCAGATGCCAACTTGAAGACGCTCCAACTGGACAAAGACAGCATAATTAGGACACTCATAAGGATGTTAGCTATGGTGTAGCTGTTCAGAGGAAGATTTTGGGTTTCCCCTTAGAAAGTCTTAAAATAGGTATGGAACAGTAGGTAAATTTTCTTTACGGTTACTGATAAAATTAATCAAAATAGCTGTACTTTTCAACGGAACATCCCCAGCTCTTCTAATAACAGGCCTCTTTTCATTAGTTCATTTATTACATTAAAAAAAAAAAAACCCTCACTGGCCATCACTAGAGAATGATGGACCAACTTGTCATTTTGAAAACTGATAAAGAGAACAAAAGCACATATATTTATCATTGTCCCAAGTACCACTGGGTAACTAAACACTACTCGAGGGAAAGTTTCTCTTTATAGAAATATTCCAGCTAATATATGAAAAATGATAGCATGTCATCATATTGCAATTCCAAATGAATTGATGATATCAATGGTTGCTGACATCCCAGAAAGACAGAATCAACCAGACATCACCTGCATCCTGATGGAAGAAAAATTATCAACTATAAAGCAATCTTACAAAAAAAGGAAAATGGGAATATAAATATAGGAAGCGTTCAGATCCAACCACTAATTTACTGGAAATACAGAGATCTATATTATAGGTATGCAATCAGTAAAATCTAGTTTGTGGGCCAGTTGTTTCTTTAAAAAAATTACAAAGTCTTAAAATGCATACTGACCCACAGATCCTGTTTCAAATAAATTGCTAGGAAAATTAACAGGAGTCGAATGAAAATCTAAACACTCACTGGATATATTTTATATTAAGGAATTATTATTTTAGATATAATAAGTACTCTTTAGAAAAATATCCACAATACCATCATTTTTTAAATATTTATTTTTGGCCGTATTGGGTCTTCGGTGCTGCGCACGGGCTTTCTCTAGTTGTGTCGGGCGGGGACTACTCCTCATGCTGTGCACAGACTTCTCATTGCGGTGGCTTCTCTTGTTGTGGAGCACAGGCTCACGCTCAGGCTTCAGTAGTGGTGGCGCATGGGCTCAGCAGCCATGGCTCACAGGCTCTAGAACACAGGCTGAGTAGTTGTGGCGCACGGGCTTAGCTGCTCCGTGGCATGTGGGATCTTCCTGGACCAGGGATCGAACCCGTGTCCCCCGCACTGGCAGGCGGATCCTTAACCACTGCGCCACCAGGGAAGCCCTATTTTTTAAAAAAACAACCTTTAAAAACGCTGCCAGCAAGCTGAGACTTCAGGTCGTGATCTATTAAGTGGACTATCCGTGCAAGCTATGAGAAATGATAAAACTCCCTTCCCCAGGAATACCATTCTTTGTTTTAAAAAGGAAAAAACAGTTCGCTGTGAACTTTTACAAAGTAGAAACAAATCATCAGTTTCCTTATCTTAAAAATGGCAAGTTGGGGCTTCCCTGGTGGCGCAGTGGTTGAGAGTCCGCCTGCCGGTGCAGGGGACACGGGTTCGTGCCCCGGTCCGGGAGGATCCCACATGCCGCGGAGCGGCTGGGCCCGTGAGCCATGGCCGCTAAGCCTGCGCGTCCGGAGCCTGTGCTCCGCAACGGGAGAGGCCACAATGGTGAGAGGCCCGCGTAAGGCAAAAAAAAAAAACAAAAACAAAAAAGGCAAGTTGATACAGAATGACTGAGAAGATAATGACCAATAATAATGATCATCAAGCAATTCCCCAGGACCTTCTGTCAACACACAAGGAAACAATCACAGCTGGCACTAGTCCATGGCCCCAAACCCTAGTTACTACAAACTACTGCCAAGCTGGAAGCCTTTCTGAAGAAAGGTCTATTATTAGAAGAGCTAGGATGTCTAGCTGGAAAGTACAACTATTTTTGAGTGTATGTTAGCCTAAATACAGCTTACCTGCTATCCATACCTAACTTTGAATCTTTCAAAGGGTGGAAAATAAAACTTCCTCTAAAAAGCTAGTTGGATGCATTTTAGGGACTCACTCATGATTCTTAAATTCTCCAAGCACCCCAATTTCTACAATTTCAGAATATCCTTTGATTTCAGGTGTATTTATACAACGTGTACCCAGCCCTTCCACCTTGCTTCTATTAAAAATACACATAACCCTTCAGAAAGCAATGAAAAAACAACCACCAGAAGTATACCAAACAAACACATGTGATATGGGCATTATCTTCGCTGAGATACTTTTCAAAGATGGTAGTTTTGTAAGTCCCACACATTCATAATATTTAGGATGGGGCTCTAACATACCTTGCTTGTTTAGCAGCTCTAACTTTTTAGACTTTTCATTAGTTCAGCAGGGCAATAAAAGTACTCTGAGATATCTTTTTAAGGAAAAAACAGAAAGATACTGATAGATAACTAACACTCAGAAACTCAGAGAGAAGGAAAAAATTCTTTACACCAGTAATTTTATCAAAATTATAGTAACTATGAACAGTTATTTCTTTAAAGAGATGTACTGACCCAAGAGGGATTCTCTAAAGGGTTAGTAGGCAGGATGTGTCTACTGTGATCAGTGCAAAGATTCTGCACGGCCCCCAAAGGGCCCCCCAGCACCTGGGCACGCTGGGTTTGTACATCTGATCGCGGCAGAGCCTCCTCTTAAACCACTGCTCATGCATTTCTGATTCAAACCAACGATTCCTTGCTGAGGACTTAAGAAAACTATTCACGTATAACACGCTTTCTCTCAGAAATCCCACAGAGATCTCAGTGATATCAGCTTGCACCTGTGTATTTAGTATAAAGTCTGAAGTTGTTTTATCCCCATTTGATTTATTTATTTATCTATTTTTGCGGTACGCGGGCCTCTCACCGTTGTGGCCTCTCCCGTTGCGGAGCACAGGCTCTGGACGCGCAGGCTTAGCGGCCATGGCTCATGAGCCCAGCCGCTCCGCGGCATGTGGGATCTTCCCAGACGGGGGCACGAACCCGTGTCCCCTGCATCGGCAGGTGGACTCTCAACCACTGCGTCACCAGGGAAGCCCTATCCCCATTTTATACACAAGGAAGTCAAGTCAGGGACAGACTAAATTACTTCAGTAAGGCCACAGAGTAAGCAAGTCACCACAATTTAAAAAACAAAACCAGGGCTTCAACCAGCCACAACTACTGAGCCTGTGCTCTAGAGCCCGTGAGCCACAACTACTGAGCCCACGTGCCTACAGCCCATGCTCCACAACGAGAGAAGCCACTGCAATGAGAAGCCCACGCACCGCAACGAAGAGTAGCCCCGATCGCCGCAACTAGAGAAAGCCTGCGCACAGCAACGAAGACCCAATGCAGCCAAAAATAAATAAATAAAATAATTTTTTTAAAATAATACAAAACCAAATATAAAACTCCATTCTAGTTTAGAACAGACACACCATTTATATTTATCCTTTCATCTGTCCTGTCCATTCTGTCCCCTCCAATCCTATCCACCTGGACCCATCCCACAGGCTCACGTCACCCATCCCTTCCATTAACCACTCCTCGAGCGTTTACTTGTACTGAGCATCACACGTGGTGATGGAGACACAAAGAGATTAGTACCTAGAGGACTTGTACTTTTACCACGAGCCAGGCAAGATAATTACATAAAGGACAAATGATTTTGAGGACTCTTCCAGTGAAGGCATGTTTCTGAAAATCATATTTGATAGGTTTAAAAAAGTTAAGTATGAACAACTAGTGGCAGAACACAGTTCATCTAAATTCTTTCGCTAAGGTTTTCATATGCGGGGAAAGTTTTTTTGTTTTTCTTTTTTTGCAGTACGCGGGCCTCTCACTGTTGTGGCCTCTCCCGTTGCGGAGCACAGGTTCCGGAAGCGCAGGCTCAGCGGCCATGGCTCACGGGCCCAGCCACTCCGCGGCATGTGGGATCTTCCCAGACCGGGGCACGAACCCATGTCCCCTGCATCGACAGGCGGACTCTCAACCACTGCGCCACCAGGGAAGCCCGATGTGCGGGGCAAGTTTTAAAGATACAGTAATCTCTGCCATTCTTATCTCTCTACCTATAAAATCACATTTTTAAGTTTAATTTCACATGTCAAGTGAGATAGCATAGTCAAACTATGCAGAATTGATGCCTAGAATTACCTACCATGTTTTTTTTTTAAATAAATTTATTTATTTACTTTTGGCTGCATTGGGTCTTTGTTGCTGAGCGCGGGCTTTCTCTAGTTGTGGTAAGCGGGGGCTACTCTTCTGTGTAGTACGTGGTCTTCTCCTTGCGGTGGCTTCTCTTGTTGCGGAGCACAGGCTCTAGGCACGCGGGCTTCAGTAGTTGTGGCTCACGGGCTCTAGAGCACAGGCTCAGTAGTTGTGGCGCACGGGCTTAGTTGCTCCGCGGCACGTGGGATCTTCCCAGACCAGGGCTCGAACCCATGTCCCCTGCAATCGGCAGGCGGATTCTTAACCACTGTGCCACCAGGGAGGCCCTACCATGGCTTTTTAATAATGCAGGTTTAGGATACGTAAATGTTGGGACTTCCGTGGTGGTCCAGTGGTTAAGACTCCGCACTTCCAGTGCAGGGGGCATGGGTTCAATCCCTGGTCAGGGAACTAAGATCCCACACGCCACTCAGCCAAAAAAAAGAAAAGATACATAAATGTGGAGAGGCACATATATTATCTATTTGTAATATTTTTTTAAATGAACCAGAGTTGAGCCAACTAGATTTTAATGTCTTGTAAGGAAAACAAAACACATTTCACTCAACTATGAATCCTTTGATGACTAAGCAGCTCATGAACATGTTTCAACAACAGTAAAAAAAGCAGCAAACACGAGAAATATTTATAAGCCATCGTATAGTGGATGTGTGGAGATCTCCACGTGAAGTGACATCACACCTACCGTAGTGTCATTGCTGGTAACGTAAACCAGGACGTCAGAGGAGTTCCTGCCATTGATGTATCGGTAGCAGTTCCAAACACAGCTAATCAAGTAACCCTGTAAGTAAGTAGTGATTGTTAGAGATTTAATTTTCAAAGTTCAGACAATTTACAATATCATCATGGATAAAGCCATACTGCAAAATGTTCATTTATATAAATTTTAAACACACATTAACTCTACTAAACCGAGAAGGCTTTAAAATTACAAATGTTGGATATAGTAGCTTTCTGGCCAAGGGTGATACTGTAGCCTTACTACACAGAAGGTGATGGGGAAGGGTGGGGCTGAAAGGAGAAAGAGAATTTCCAAGAAAAGGAAGTTGAAAGGAGCAATCGCCGCAAACATTTACTGCCCCCAAAGAACAATCAATTCATTAGCCGATTCTCATCACACTTTAACTCTGGGTCTTTCGGATCATTATTCTATATCATTATATGTGATTTTATAATACAAGTCAACTTAAAAAAAAAAACATTCATAGCACATTAATTTGCTCTGTGATCAGTACAATTCACTAAAACATTTCCATTTTCACAATGAAATATCCACAGAAGATAATTAAAATTAAGGTCCAGAATAAAGACATGCTGGAAATAGAAAGCATGAGCTCATGGGAGGTGTTTAAAATACGAAGTCTTTGTACTTTCATTCCAATCATGTGCAATCAGATTAAAACAAAATGATTTCAAAGCCCCTTTCTAGCTTTGAAATTCTTTGATTAAAAGGTTAAAGATGTGGAAAAAACGGAGCCCTCCTACATTGCTGGTGGGAATGTAAAACGGTGTTGCTTTAGAAAACAGTCTGGAAGTCCCTCAAAAGGTTAAACAGTTAAATGTGGGGACTTCCCTGGTGGTGCCGTGGCTAAGAATCCGCCTGCCAAGGCAGGGGACATGGGTTCGAGCCCTGGTCTGGGAAGATCCCACATGCCGCGGAGCAACTAAGTCCGTGCACCACAACTACTGAGCCTGCGCTCTAGAGCCCACGCACCACAACTGCTGAAGCCCACACGCCTAGAGCCCATGCTCCACAGCAAGAGAAGCCACGCAACGAGAAGCCCACGCACCACAAACGAAGACCCAACGCAGCCATAAATAAATACATAAATAAACAAACAGTTAAATGTGACCCGGTGGCTCCACTCCAAGGTATATACTCAAGAGAAATGAAAACATATGTCCACACAAAAACTTGTGCACAAATGTTCACAGCAACATTATTTGTAATAGCAAAAGAGTAAAAACAATCCAAATGTCTGTCAACTTAGGACTGGATAGACAAAGAAAATATTCCATTGTATGGTATATTCATACAATGGAATATAATTCAGCAATAAAAAGGAAGTTCTGATAACATGCTACAGCATGGATGAACCTTGGAAATGTCAAAGCAGCCAGTCACAAAGGACCACATATTATATGATTCCATTTATATGAAATGTCCACAAGAGGCAAATCCATAGTGACAGAAAATAGATTAGTGGTTACCAGGGGATGGGGGTAAGGGCAAACGTCATATGGTAAAAGTGTTCTAAAATTACATTGTTTAACCACAGAGCTGTGTTTATACAACTCCGTGAATATATTAAAAACCACTAAATTGTACACTTAAATGGGAGAACCTTATGATATGAGAATTATATCTCAAGAAAGTTGTTTTATAAAAAAAGAAGACATTTAACAACAAAAGGAGTGCTCGTCAACACTTTTCAGAAGTGAGGTAAATGTTCTGTTGTGTACTCAGAATGCTGTCTTAAGCTGCATTCATACTTTTGGTTTTTTTAGTTTATTTTTGGCTGTGTTGGGTCTTCATTTCTGTGCGAGGGCTTTCTCTAGTTGTGGCAAGCGGGGGCCACTCTTCATCGCGGTGCGCGGGCCTCTCACTATCACAGCTTCTCTTGTTGCAGAGCACAGGCTCCAGACACACAGGCTCAGTAGTTGTGGCTCACAGGCCTAGTTGCTCCACGGCATGTGGGATCTTCCCAGACCAGGGCTCGAACCCGTGTCCCCTGCATTAGCAGGCAGAGTCTCAACCACTGCGCCACCAGGGAAGCCTGCTGCATTCATACTTCGCGGTGATTATTTCCTACAGTGAGACTTTCTGTGATAATGTTAATATGAAAATGCATAACGCTATTTTAGTAAAGTGTTTTCTGAATGGCAATTATCTGAAACCAGAGATCAACAATGAGAAAGAGATGGAAAGGGCATTTTTCTTGAACAATATGTTGAATTTACTCAAATCTTCAGTTTACTCAACAACGCTCTTGCTTCTCTATTAAAACAAACAAACAAACAATAAAACCCTGGACTCATTGAGAATTTTAATACAAATAAAAAAGGAATGCTTGGACATATTCTGTTGTGTACTATGTAAGAAGTCATCCATTATTTTAGCAATGAACAGAAGGTTCTTTTAAGACAAGAACTCTTTCTGATGTGAGGCCTCCAAAATGACAAATCTATAACTGAAGGTTAAACTGCGGAGGGGAAATACCCAGTGTCTGGGGCCCCATACGCCCAGTCAGCATTCTTGAATGGCCCCTGCAACACCAGGAGCGTTCACCCACTAAACACTCCGATGGGAGAAAAACCTGGCCTGTTGTCTCTAAAGTTATTTCAATGACCAGTAACTTATTTCAATGACCTTATTTCCTATCTGACATTTCTGTAATCTAGAATAAATTAAATATTTGGTATATTTCCCAAACAGACTTGAAATGACAAGAGTACATCCATCATCTACTTGCAGAGCTAGGCGGTAAGCGTTGTTCCCTTTACCAACTAAGGACAGAGCAAAACTGACACATGTTGTGATTTGGGTTCCCAGGGAATCACTAGTGATAAAACTTATTAAAGAGTAACAGTGAATTTAGGTTGTGAGAGCTATTAATCGGGTAAACTGTTATGTGAAACTGTAACACAGATATGTGTTCATATTTGTTTAAACTAATAATTACTGAGTCTCCACAAGGGATAGAAAAATGAAGGCAGGGTCTATGTTCTCAAGGAAATGCAGTCTGGTTAGCAGAAATAGATACATATATAATGAAATACTAACACATTACGCACAGGTTGGAGACAGTGCTGTGAACAATCTATAAGATGCCTTTTATTAGGTCATTATGATAAATAATATTGTTTGCAGTTGATAAAAGCACCACAGACAGGGCAGGGATTTTTCTTATTCACCACCAAACCCTAGCAGCTACAACACGGCCCGGCACACAGGAGACCCTCAGCAAATGTTTACTGAATAAATAAATGAATGATGCATCTTCCCATCCATTAGCTCAACTAACCTCACAGTCACCCTTCACAATGTTTTCTTAGCTATTACTCCTATTTAGTAAATGAAGAAACCAAGGCTCTGGTCACATAGCTATATGGCAGTGACACAAGGTAAATCTAGGTCCTCTGACTCAATATCTCAAGTAAGCATTTCCAATAAAGATGTAAATGCCTACACAGTTAAAATGCCTTTTTTGAGAGCAGTGGGAGGTGCTGGCTTCTGGGTAATGGCACAGGGTAGCTTGGTCAGACTAACCTTCTTCCAGGTAAAAATGATAAAATCTGGAATAAACACACACAGACACACAGACTCTATTTGAAGGCAGGGCTGAAGGGCCCAAAACAGGCAGAAGCTAAAGGGGAGTCTACCCTTGAGTGGCAAACTGCAGTGAGTGGGATTTGAGGGTCTGAAGCCTTTTGCCAGTGGCTCTGCTCACTCTCCACACAGCCGGTGGTCTGACTAAGAAGCCAGGAAGTTGGGGTGCTGAGGTAGGAGCTGCAGGGGCAGGAAGCCTCAACATCCGTGTATAAAATTCACCCAAATCCTTGACCACTAAGCCACACATGCAGTAACAAGCCATGCAGAGCATGTTGTATGGAGGGCGATGCAGACCTCAGTGACTTTCAGTGAATCATTTTCTTTCTACTCCTCTTCAACACATTACCATTTAAAATGACTTTTCTCCCTAAAGGCAGCTTCTTCAAAACTCACCAAGCTTGGTTTTTAAAGAATTCGGTAATTTTATGCCAAAATAAAGACAATGAAAGATGTTAAGAATTAAAAGTTCAAGAATAATGTTATCAGGTTTACAAAGATGAAAAATAGCACTCGACCGATGAGGGTGAGGGAGACGTGGCAGATGGGAGTGTTAAGGCATTCAGCTTTAGGGGAGATCAATTTGACAAACTATCAAAAACCTTCAAATTATGCATACCCTCAAATTTCAGGAAATAGATCTTGAGAAAATAAATGTATAAGTATACAAAAGATGTAATTAATTTAATATATTCATTGCCGTACTATTTATAAGTGAAAAAGTAGGAACTATCTCAATGTCCAACAATAACTAATTTATAAAAATGATAAATTCATAATAGACTGTTACAGAATAATGTTCAAAATCAATTACGTTTTTAAAAACAAATTACAGGGACTTCCCTGGTGGAGCAGTGGTTAAGACTCCACACTCCCAATGCAGGGGGCCCGGGTTTGATCTCTGGTCAGGACACTAGGTCCCACATGCATGCCGCAACTAAGGTGCCTGCGTGCTGCAACTAAGGAGCCAGGCGAGCCGCAACTAAGAAGCCCACCTGTTGCAACCAAATATAGTAAATAAATAAATAAATATTTAGGGGAAAAACCCACAAATTACAAAAGAATGTATACGGAGACTTGTAATGGATGCTATGGTACTTAATACACACCACATAAATGTACAACATTATATTAATTTATTTCCATCCAAATAGATTTTAGAAGAACCCTGGGTTGGCCTGTGGAAGTCTGGTTAGTGTTTATCTCTCTCATATAGATAAGAGAAGGAACAGAATTGTGAGGAATTCAAAAAGCAGTTCAGAAATCTAAAACAAGATAAACTAACGGCAAGTTTTCTTACTTCTTTAGCATTCATGAATACATTTAGTAATATTTAGGCCATAAGTAAAATCTTCATGCTTACCTTAAAAGTCAAGATAATGCTGATAAACAGAAGAATAATAAGGACCAAACAGGTAGGATTCACTGACATGATATCATCTTTGTAAGGAAAATCAGGAGGCTACAAAAGAAAAGTACCTCATTAGCAAATCTCATTAATGATCCAGGATCCTATTCCATAAGCATTAACCAGATGTGCTTATCAGAAAGCAATTAATTAAAGCAGACAGTTATTATTTAAGGACACTACAACGTTTCTAGTCTACCTCTACTAATGAAAAAGCTATAAACAGTGTGATGGGGAGAGGCTAGTCTGTTCTTAATTCAGGCAGCAACTCTCAAAAAGAAAACTCAGGGCTTCCCTGGTGGCGCAGTGGTTGAGAGTCTGCCTGCC